>NC_079194.1:284864347-285036801 GCF_029499605.1 Hyla sarda | reverse complement strand
TTAAGACGAAATTTTTGCTATTGCACTCCTTATGGTAAATAAAAAATTCTAATGAACTAAACCTACAACAAACAAGTATTCTATGTTTTGCGTTTTAAAAAAGCTGCCTCTAGGTGTCTCCCTAAGACTACAGAGTAGTGTTGAGCGGCATAGGCCATAATTGAATTTGCGATATTTAGTGAATATATGGACGAATATTCGCATAGGCGGAAATTCGCATAACGGAAAATCATATACAAAAATTTGCATATGCGAATATTCAAATATGCACGCCAGTCTAACAGTAGTATTAGAGCCTTCTTTACACCACACAAGCTGGAAGCAGAGAGGGATGATCTGTGCACTGTAAAAAGATGAATACTTGTAATTGCGATTATAAAGTGCTATATTCGCGAATATGTGATATTCGCAAATAAAATTCGTATTGCGAATATTCGTGAGCAACACTAATACAGAGCAATATCAAGGTAGAAAACTAAAGTAAAAATAAAGGCCGGGGGTGGTTTATCATCATGATGGGGCAGTGACCTGGGAGGATTATAACATTTAACAAGATCATGAGAGGTATTTTAAGTTTACCAGACATGAGTTTAGATCACATGATGTCTGCGCCGAGACCCATGCAGAGGGACTGCATAATCATGCCCATGCTCCTCAGCCGCTGGTCCTGTGCCACAAGATGGCGGCCGGCTCCCCCATAAGCACATGTGCTGAATTACATTAAGTAAACCAGACGCTCCGCATCAGTACTTCTCTATGTACTTACATTACTGTAGAGCAAGTGCTGGTGTCGTGAAGTGACCACCACACTGCTCTGGTAATTGCAGCCCCCATAATACACGTTTATTTATAATAATTATAAATATTAAGCAGACAATACAAAAAAAAATAAAAAAATTTAGACCTACATAAAATAGATTACCGTATAAGACGCATTTTTTCTTCCCCAAAACTGGGGGGGGGGGGGGGGGGGGGGGGGGGGGGGAAGTTGGTGCGTCTTATACGGCAAATACACCCCTATCGCGGCGGTCCCTGCGGCCATCAACGTCCGGGACCTGCGGCTAATACAGGACATCACCGATCGCGGTGATGCCCTGTATTGACCCTTCAGACGAGGTGATGAAAGCTGACTGCTGCGTCTGAAGGGAAAGTGACACTAACCCAGCTGTTCAGTCGGGCTGTTCGGGACCGCCATGATTTCACCGCGGCGGTCCTGAACAGCCAGGTTTGTGCTTACAGGACACCGGGAGGGACCTTACCTGCCTTCTCGGTGTCTTCTCCGTTCAGGGATCCCCTGTATGACCGGCGCTCTCCTTCCTCGTCATCGCGTACGTGCGTCGGCATGCGTAACGACGTGATGGCGACGACGGAGAGGGAGGATACCCGGCCGGCAGCAGAGACGTTCTGGAGCAACGGGGACACGGCGACAGAGCGACATCCAGGGCAGCGGTGACTGGTCTGGAGCGGCGGGGACACGAGTATTACCTCCTATGCAGTGGTCTTCAATCTGCGGACCTCCAGATGTTGCAAAACTACAACTCCTTGCATGCCCAGACAGCCAACGGCTGTCCGGGCATGCTGGAAGTTGTAGTTTTGCAACATCTGGAGGTCCCCAGGTTGAAGACCACTATTGGGTTCAAAATCTTTATTTTTTTAGATTTTGCACCTATAAATTGGGTGCGTCTTATACGCTGGTGTGTCCTATAGGGCGAAAAATACGGTAGCTTAATAGAATTTCATTTTTAAAAAAAGGCACTTTACTTTTAAGGTCTACGGGAAATACATGGAGGGAGCATGAAGAGTGGTTGCTTGTAATCCGGCACAAAGCGGAATTTGCTCCATGCATGCAGGTTACTGGGGTGTCAGGCTGGAGATTGCAGGGGGTCCCAGTGGCTGGACCGCTGATGATCAGAAGTCTTCTTCCCTATTGAAAGGATAGGAATTAAGATTTCATAAAGCAACATTAACCTGAATAGTTAAGGGGGTACTTGGGAAAGGAAATTCTCAAAAAGCGACTGGTGCCAGAAAGTAAGATTTGTTAATCGACTCTTCACAACTTCCTGGAACGAATAAAGTGAAGTCGATTAACTAGCCCCTTAACTTTCCAGTCTGACCACAGCTGCCAGAAAATGTCCTGAGAAGACGTTTGCTCCTGTCCTGGACAGTTCCTGAAAGCAGAGGTGTCAGCAGAGAGCACTGTGCTCAGACTGGAAAGAACTACACAACTTCCTCTGGAGCATACAGCAGCTGATAAGTACTTTAATGATTAAGTAGTAATTTACAAGTCTTACTTTCTGGCACCAGTTGATTTAAAATAAAAAAAATCTTCCCCTGGAGTCGCCTTTCAGAAAACATAAAATAGCCGATAGCAAGCGAGCAAATTGCAGCAGCTTCTAATACTGGACAAGTCATACTTTTAAATTTAGCTTTAAATTTTAAATGTTAGCTACATGGATGTGAAAATCCTATCACCCAAAGCCTAGGACATGCAGTTCTGGGCAGGTGAAATCTAGGCCTTTAGCCCTGCTTCGGGCAACTCAAACCAGGGCACTGCTTGGGGGGGGGGGGGGTTCATGACTCTTCTCCTGATGCCCCAAGCTGGTGGACTTTAAAACTTTGTGTGCGCTTTAAGATCTACAGCGTTCAAAGAGCCTGGGCAGGAGATGTGCAAACAGCTGGACCGGTATTCTGCACATCTTTCCGCACTAAGACTGATGGGGCAATCCGTCTCACCCCATCACTAAACCCATATAGACTGCTGTATGCTACAGACTATAGCCATCTGTGCAGGACCACAGCTTCCCAGTATAGGCCTGTACGATGAAGTTACTCACCATATGCACCTCCGTCTGGACCGTTGTGGGTTTTTTCCTTTCCATTATAAAGTGTAAAACCAACCACCACATGGGCCACTTACTACGTAGGTTAGCCTCTGCTGGTAGGCAGGTCCCCTTATCTACTTAGGGTGGGTAGGGCTCCTATTTAAACAACCCTCTCTTTATGGGGTACCTATCTGGGGTCATGGCTACATACTGGGGAGCTCTACCTAAAGTTTAAAGTTACAGATTTGTAAGTTACTTCTATTCAAAAATCTTAATCCTTCCAGTACTTAGCTGCTGAATGCTCAATGTCAGGAACTGTCCAGAGCAGGAGCAAATCCCTATAGCAAAACTCCTGTTCTGGACAGAGGTGTCAGCAGAGAACACTGGTCAGACTGGAAAAAAAATTACTTCCTATGTAGTAGACAGCAGCTAATGAGTACTGAAAGAATTTTTTTTTTTTTTTTTTTTTTTATACACACAGAAGTAATCTACAGATCTGTAACTTTCTTGCACCAGTGGTTGAGTTGGACATGGGGCAGCTCTGAATTCAGATGACTCCTAAATGCAAGGACTGAAGCCTCAGCAGTCGGGTTAGCAGGTCATTTCCAGTCTGGAAAAAATGATAACAGTCATTGCATACGTCTTATGTGCTATACAAGACCAAGAAACACTTTAAAGCACTGCTTTCCAAACTGGACCGTCCAGATATTGTAAAACTACAAATCTCAGCATTCTGGGAAGAACCACAGTTTGAGACCAATGCTTTACAGGATTGATGTCCCAGTGCAGAGCTCAGAGGAGTACCAGTCAGCACAGACATGAGCCTGGGGCGGTATCTACGATCATCACAGCTCAGCACAAGGTAATGTTTGTCTATACACTGATGTGACACTTACCCAAGTGATGACATCATGACCTGTGAAGGAAGACAATATATTAGTTCAATACAATAAAAATGATTTATTTATATAAGGGGGATCTCATCAGGATAGCGACGATCCTTGTCACAGCCAACACTTGAGCCAGCTCTGGGTATAGTGGATGATTCTGTGGTGTCCCAGTACAGGACCTTGTCCTGTCCCTGTCTAAAGTCCCCTTAGCTAGAGTTCCTCCATTCCTCAAGGCTCTCCTGCAGGGCTTACCCCTTGGTCACCTCAAATGTATTTTATATACTGTACAAATGTATAGGATAATGGTTGGATATTTAGGACCTTCCAGGATCATGTGATGTACCCAGAGTTCTGGGTTCAGGACTTACAGGCTATGCAACCAATGGGATTAGTCCAGCTCCCCTGGTATATAAGGGGTTGTAGTCTGTAAATTCACGCTCTTTGCACTCTTCCTGCTGGACCATCAAGCAAGCACATTCAGCATCTCTTCATTCATCTCATCTAGGCCAAATCTTAAAGAGCCAGTAGACACTAAAACCGTGCGTTATTAACCTCAACCTACAAATCCTGTGCGACTACTATTCCACTCAAATCTTATAATTAGTAGCACAGTGGCCTGCTAAAAGCTACAAGTCCCAGCAAAGCCTGTGAGGAACCTGCATCCCAGTTACCTCAAGAGAAACTGTACAATTGTAAAGACTGCTGCATTAAAGTTTAAGTCAAAGTTTCCAGATCTCAAATTCTGCTATGGACATTCTGTTTATTATCCCTGCCGTTTGTGGGCCGGTTGGCAGCAGGACCTCCAATACCAAGCAAAAAGCACCCTGGCGTCACGACAAGTAAAGGTTAATACTATCAGACCATTCATTCACCATTGCAACACCCCAGACACCACAACTCATTATTGGTGCCCCATTATGTCTCCCTAATAAACCTTTAGCAAAGCAGAAGAAACCTGTAGCAGCAGAATTTTTTATCAAGTGTTTAAAAATAGACAGTATGCTTCAAAAAGGATGGTGGAGATATAACCCCCCCCATGCACGGAGCTGCAGGCGGGTAGGATGTTTTGTGCGCAGTGATGCACTTCCTCAGCCAACACGAGCGTTGGCTGAGGAAGTGAGTCACTGCGCACGAAACGTCCCACATGCCCCCTGCATGAGAAATTAAAGTGTCGCTGTTCCATCCCTGGTGAGTGCCGTCTGGTTTCTTCTTCATATTCCACTAGGAGACTTTAGCCTTCAACTGCATGAATGGAACTACTAGTAGGTTTTAACTCTTCCTGTCACTGACCTGTCAGATTTGAGGGTTCGTCACTGCTGACTACTTCCCTTTAATGTTAAGTGGGAGTGAATAATGCAGAGATGTATGGACAGGCCAGATTATGCAAGAACAGGTGTAGAATGTGAAGCAGATAGCAGGGATGACATTTTGTAGTATATGACTATGAAGCTTCATTCTTTGCTACTTCAGCTTTAGGAGACCATGTACACTGCAAGAGTAAAGCCCCTTACCAGAATGTAATCCCATCCACTGCAGCAGTCACCACCGGAACCCTGAAAGAGGAAGAGCAGTCATTACAGGTGCCCCAGAAATAACCATTGGGGCATCGCACCCCAACCTCCAGTCAGTCAGATACAGTAATTCTCATCAGAACTATTCAGACCAACGAGATTCCATTAAATGAGCATCATGTCAGCTGGAGTGAGGCCGCCTACTATCACAAGTGTTACCTAGAGAGAATACCACCATCTCAGGTACCTGCAGCATCGACACCGTAGGCCTGCAAACCAGATCTGCATCCAATAATACACCAAGTGTCAGCAGGCCTTATCTAGATAGAGAAAACCTAATAGGTTCCAAAAAGCGCACAACACCCGTCCTCAGGTTGTGCAATACCACATAAAACCTGGAGGAGAGGTGTGGCGACTTTCCAAAAGAGTTTTCCAATCTGCATAACTGCCTTATAATTTAACTGAGAGCAAAGATCCTGCGCAGATGTTACAAGTGATCAAGCATATCAGTGTTGATTTTTGCAACTTGAAGGGGTACTTCAGTAGAAAATAATTTTATTTAAAGGGGTATTCCAGGCAAAACCTTTTTTCTATCTATCCAATCTCCCTCCATCTCTCAACTGGCTCCAGAAAGTTAAACAGATTTGTAAATTACTTCTATTAAAAAAAAATCTTAATCCTTCCAATAGTTATTAGCTTCTGAAGTTTTCTGTCTAACTGCTCAATGATGATGTCACGTCCCGGGAGCTGTGCATGATGGGAGAATATCCCCATAGGAACTGCACAGCTCCTGGGACGTGAGTCAGAGTGCAGTTAGACAGAAAACTCAACTTCAGAAGCTAATAACTATTGGAAAGATTAAGATTTTTTTAATAGAAGTAATTTACAAATCTGTTTTACCTTCCAGAGACAGTTAAAAAAAAAAAAAAAAAAAAAGTTTTGGCCTGGAATACCCCTTTAAGTCAACTGGTGCCAGAAAATTTTAAAGAGATTTGTAAATGACTTCTATTTAGCAATCTTAATCCTTCCAGTACTTATCCGCTGCTGTATACTACAGAGGAAGTTCTCTTTTCTAATTTCTCTTCTGTCTGACCAGTGTTCTCTGCTGACACCTGTCCATAGCAGGAGAAGTTTGCCATGGGGATTTGCTTCTACTCTGGACAGTTCCTGATATGGACAGAGGTGTCAGCAGAGCACTGGTCAGAAAAAAAAAATAAAAAAATAAAAAGTAGTCCAGTGCTGAAAAAATAAAATTAAAAAAAAAATAAAATCTTAACCCCTATCCTAAGGATAGGGCATAAGTTTCAGATCACAGGGGACAGACCGCGGGAAGGGGGGTGTTGACCACTGCACAAAGCGGCGGCTGACACGCCCCTCAATACAACTCTTTTACAGAAGATAGCAGGGGGCCCCAGCTTCATGTGGGTATACAACAGCTGATAAGTACTGGAAGGGTTACTAGACGTAATTTACAAGTCTGTTTGACTTTCTGGCACCAGTTGATTAAAAATAAGTAATTCCCCCGGAGTACCCCTTTCAAGGTACATTGCCAAACTAGGTAAGGCTAAGGGGAATGGGGCTATAGCTACTTACTAGACTAATGCTTGTGGAACAGGTGCACATTTTACCTAAAATCTACACTAGCATATGAAGCACAGATCTTATGTATCTTATCTAGTATTTAGTCAAAACTTACCTGTGAGTTAATCGGAGATGAAAACCTTCAGTAAATCCTCTTCATCCTCTGCTCCTCGTATCCTGCAGGACACAGTCTATAGTTCGGTTTATACATCACACAGAGGAAGAGGATAGAGAAGAGGAAGAGGAAGAGGATAGAGAAGAGGAAGAGGAAGAGGATAGAGAAGAGGAAGAGGATAGAGAAGAGGAAGAGGAAGAGGATAGAGAAGAGGAAGAGGAAGAGGATAGAGAAGAGGAAGAGGAAGAGGATAGAGAAGAGGAAGAGGAAGAGGATAGAGAAGAGGAAGAGGAAGAGGATAGAGAAGAGGAAGAGGAAGAGGATAGAGAAGAGGAAGAGGATAGAGAACAGAAACTGCTCAGGAGTTCATTCCTTTTCATTGTGTTATCATAGTGAGCTAGTTTGACTCATCATCGCAGTCTCGTCCTCAGTACATGGAGCTGTATGTAGTTACCTACCTGGTGTGTAGGGCTGCAGACTCCTGTTCTCCAGTAATCCTACAAGGACAGACAATATTTAGGATCCGACGGCACCAGAGAAGACATCAGTATGATACCAGAAGACTCAGTATGGTACCAGTCAGTCACAGAATATCAGACTGGGGCGGTAATAGGATCATCACAGGCTTCACATTAGACTCACAGCTCAATACACAGCACTGAATTACCTGCTAGAGTCCGTCCAGATCCAATGTACCTGGAAGAATAAAGCAGAATTAGTACTGACCGGAGTTCCTGCCATTATGAGCTTTACCAGTGACTACAAGAGGATAAACCCGACCCTTGTCAGACCGTTCCTGCTGGAACATGGCCTCCATCCTCTCCTCCTGATGATACCAGTGGGTTCACCTTTTCAGGCTCCGGCACCATTCAGGAGGTCGGACATGTGAAGGTTTCATCATAAGGGAGTCCTCCGATTACAGAACACACATGGAGCACAATTCTTACCATGTTCTGGGATGACTGTCCTCATGTTCACCCTGCAGATAAACAGATCCAGCATAAGGGTACGTTCACGCGCAAATTTTAGCTGTTTTTCCGCTGCGTATTTGAAAGTGGGCGGGCTCTTCTCGGCTGTCCGCAGATTTTCCATGGCGGAATGTACACTGCGGAAAATCTGCCGCAAGCCCCATTGAAGTCAGTAGGGACTGTGGCGGATTTTCTGCAGCGTAAATTCCGCCGCGGACAGCCAAGAAGAGCCTGCCCACTTTCAAATACGCAGCGGAAAAACCGCTTAAAAAAAAAAAATAAAATAAATAAATCTGCGTGTGTGAACCTAAGTGTGCGTTCACTCGCTATTACTAACAGCAGGTTTCCCGCTGCGGGAACCCCACTGAGTTACGTTACCATTCATTTTAATGGGTCCACCAACAGTCTGCAAATCTGAAACTATTGCGGACTGTCTGTGGACTCCTTTAAATCCATGGTAGCGCAACTTGCAGCCGGAAACTCACTGATAGTGAGTGAAAACCCCCTAAAGGTGCGTTCACACGCTAATACTATTTTGTGCAGGTTTGATGCACAGGATTTTCTGCTGCAGATCTCAATGTAAACGAAATGACTGATCACAGCTTCTAATCTGCAGTCACAAATCCTGCGCATCAAGTCTGCGCCAGATACTGTACGTGTGAATTGACCCTTAGAACGTATAAACGTAAGGAACTAAAATGTAAAGCTGCCAAGCTCCATCAGAACTCCACCATGCTAGGAGTGTTCTTCACGTCGGTTCAGACGAACGAGAAGGGGAACTCCGCTGCTCAGCATTTGGAACAGACTGTTCCGAACGCAGGTACTCATTATGTCATAGCCCCGCCCCCTCAATGCAAGTCTATGTGAGGGGGCGTGACATACGTCACGCCCCCTCCCATAGACTTGCATTGAGGGGGGCGGGGCATGACATCACGAGCTCCAGCGTTCAGGAACAGATTGTTCCTAACGCTGAGCAGCGGAGTACCCCTTTAAAGTCATAATTTGGAGCCCACAGAATTCACTATTGCCAAGCTCCCCACTTTTACTCAGTTTTGTCAGACTGGGGCAATATATGACATTTATTTTCAGCTTTAGTTTCTCTCCCCCCTTTATTTGATTTAGAGCATCTGGAGACCTATCTGAAAGCTTCTCATTTAAAAGAGGCTTTATTTAAAAAAAAAAGTGGAAAACATTTTTTAAAATCCACTGGTGCCACAGTTAGACAGGTTAGTAAATGAATTTTATTTAAAAATCTCAATCCTTCCAGTACTTAGCTGATGAGGAAGTTGTCTTTCTGGAGTTCTTTTCTGTCTGACCCTAGTGCTCTCTGCTGACACCTCTGTTCGTATCAGGAACTGTCCAGAGCAGGATAGGTTTGCTATGGGATTTGCTCCTACTCTGGACAGTTCCTGATATGAACAGAGGTGTCAGCAGAGAGCACTATGGTCAGACTGGAAAGAACTCCAGAAAAATACAACTTCCTCTGGAGTATACAGCACCTGATAAGTACTGGTCAGGGTGGGGTTCGCAGCTGTAATACAGATCCATAAGGTCATCTATTACATTAACTGGTAGTCAGGATAAGTTTGCTTCAGTAACAAGCTTTAAAAAGGGGTACTCCACTGGGGAAAAAAACATTTTAATCAACTGATGACAGAAGCCTAAACAGATTTGTATATTACTTCAATTAAAAAAAATCTTAATCCTTCTAGTACTCAAACTTCTGTATGCTCCACAGGAAGTTATTTTCTTTGTCTGACCACAGTGCTCTCTGCTGACACCTCTGTTCATTTTAGGAACTGTCCAGATCAGGAGCAAATCCCCATAGCAAACCTCTCCTGCTCTGGACAGTACCTGTCATGGACAGAGGTGTCAGCAGAGAGCACTGTGGTCAGACAGAGGAAATAAAAATAAAAAAAATTCCTGTGGAGCATCTAAGCACTAGAAGGATTAAGATTTTTTAATAGAAGTAATTTACAAATCTGTTTTAACTTTATGGCACCAGTTCATTTAAAAAAAAAAATAAAAAAAATGCAGATTGTTTATACAGCACATGGTGCATTGTTATCTTTAGCCTCATCTCAGAATATATAGGGCATCACTACCAGTCAGATATATGCTTGTCTAGATTTATTCATCAGCGATGAGGCCCGGAATAGGCAAGTTACACCGGGGTCAAGACTCACCTGCAACAGCCGTCACCCAACATCTTCACCAGGAAGGGCTACCAAAAAAAAAAAAAAAAAAAAAGGTATATATATTTTACATGCATTATGAGTACAGCAGCCGCAAATCCACAGCACAGCTTTAAAGGGGCACTCCGCTGCTCAGCGTTTGCAACAAACTGTTCCAAACGCTGGAGTTTGTGATGTCAAAGCCCCACCCCCTCAATGCAAGTCTATGGGAGGGGGCGTTTCACGGGTAATACAGGGGCCGGATCATTGTGACATCATGGCCCCGCCCCCTCAATACAAGTCTATGGTAGGGGGGGCATGATGTCACGATGCTCCGGCCCCTGTATTACCCGTCATTACGCACAGAGCAAGCTTGTTCTGTGCAGTGATGACTGCGGGGTCCCCAACGATCAGACATCTTCTCCCTTAAGGGATAAGATGTCTAGGGGCAGAGTACCCCTTTAAAAGCATTTTTTCCCCTGCCGAGTATTCATGTGGAGTTCCGGCCAAACAATGCAGCCACAGAATTGCACATCTATGCAGGGGGGGGGGTGTGTTTAATTTATTTATTAATTTTTTTAAACACACCACGTGGCTCAGAGACTTGACTTTTCCTCATGGATCTCAGTACAGGTCTGTGATTGGTCTCATCCTAGACACGGATACACTGCAGCGCATCTCCAATACGTCACCAAGCAGGGATCAGCGACACCGCACTACCATTAAAATCCATTACAGCCCATGTAGAAATACAAAGTTTTTGCCATATTTGAAAATCCAGTGAACACAGATGTATTTAACCCCTTAAGGGCCAAGACAATTAAGCCTGTACGCCCCTTAAAGGGGGGTACTCCGCTGCTCAGCATTTGGAACAAACTGGCAGCTCGTGATGTCACACCCCACCCCCTCAATGCAAGTCTATGGGAGGGGGTGACAGCTGTCACACAACCTCCCATAGACTTGCATTGAGGGGGCAGGGCTATGATGTCAAAAGCTCCTGGCACCAGTTCCAGCATTCAGAATAGTTTAGGGAGTACCCCTTTAAAAGCCAAGACTTTAAGTGGAGGGTATGGTATGACGTTACTAGAGAATAACTCGTAACATTTTGCCAATCACAACAATTCTGACGTTGTTGTCACAAGTTGCACTTCATGTATTAAAGAGTAAGCCATCATCATTTGTAGGTTTTTTTTTATGCAAAAAAAACAAACACCCCACACTTCAATATTTTGCTATTTTAAAGGGTACCTCTCATCAAAAAAAACTTTTGATATATTATAGATTAATGTATGCAGAATAACGTTACAATTGCCTGTTATTAAAAAATATGCTTCTTTCTATCTAATTTTCCACTTTGAAGAAATGACCACTAGGGGTCTCCCTACCAGTCCTGGCAGCAAGCATTTCAGACTCATGCTGGAGTCCTAAACACTACGAGCTGCCAGCCTGCTTTGTTCATGAAGGAGAACACTCAGAGCTGCCAGCCTGCTTTGTTCACAGCCTGTTTGGCTGTGAACAAAGCAGGCTGGCAGCTCTGAGTGTTTAGGACTCCAGCACGAGTCAGAAATGCTTGCTGACGGGACTGATCGGGAAAAATACAATAGAAAGAAGCATATTTTTCATTAACATGCTATTGGAAAGTTATTCAACATTCATTAATCTAAAATATATCAAAAGTTTATTTTGTGAGAGGTACCCTTTAAACACTAATAGGTTGCATATATTTATATAGCTATTGAGCGAGTAGTTTATGAAGTTGTTGATAGGTGATAAGATGTCTAGGGGCAGAGTGCCCCTTTTAAGAAGGAGCCAAAAAAAAAAATTCAGCCATAAACTTTCTATTTAAAAAGCAAAACAAGCAAAAGAATAAAGTACAAGTGTAAGTAAGTAGATTAATTACATATAAAGCAAACTGCAATATCTGAGAGATATACAGAGGACGATAAAGCCCCATCTGATGCAGCCCAAGCAGCTGCCATCCTACCTGTTCCGTGGTTAGAAGAAAAGTGAAGCATTGCTGGCGGTCAGGGCTTATATAGGACTGGAACAATCCTGATTGGGTGAATCTGTTTCCTGTCCCGCCCCTTCTGGTAGGAGGGCTCTGCTGGGAAATGTCTTCATGTTTTCTTCTGACATCCGATACAGTGTTCCCTCATCATACGATGGCAATCCGTTCCAAACAGACCATTGTTTGTTGAAACTAGAGATGAGCGAACTTACAGTAAATTCGATTCGTCACGAACTTCTCGGCTCGGCAGTTGATGACTTATCCTGTATGAATTAGTTCAGCTTTCAGGTGCTCCGGTGGGCTGGAAAAGGTGGATACAATCCTAGGAAAGAGTCTCCTAGGACTGTATCCACCTTTTCCAGCCCACCGGAGCACCGGAAAGCTGAACTAATTTATGCAGGAAAAGACATCAACTGCCGAGCCGAGAAGTTCGTGACGAATCAATTTACTGTAAGTTCGCTCATCTCTAGTTGAAACCATCGCATGTTGAGGGATCCGTGCAATGTAAAGTATAAGACAGTGGTCTACAACCTGCGGACCTCCAGATGTTGCAAAACTACAACACCCAGCATGCCCGGACAGCCGTTGGCTGTCCGGGCATGCTGGGTGTTGTAGTTTTGCAACATCTGGAGGTCCGCAGGTTGGAGACCACTGGTATTGGAGGTTATACTCACGTGTCCCCGCCGCTCCGGACCGTCACCGCTGCCCTGGATGTCGCCTTCCATCGCTGTCGCCGCGTCCCCGAGGTGTCCCCGACGCTCCGGCAAGGCCTCTGCTTCCCCGGCATCCTCGCTCTCCGTCGCCGCCATCACGTCGCTACGCACGCCGCTCCTACTGGATGACGGGACGGTGTGCGCAGCGACGTGATGACGACGATGGAGAGCGCCGACGATGCAGAGGATCCCGAAGAGGACGCGCCGGAGCCCCGAGGACAGGTAAGTGATCGTCAGCGGACCACACAGGGCACCGTAAACGGCTATCCAGTGGCAGCTGAAGCAGTCTGCGCTGCCGGATAGCCGTTTATGCGATGGCCCCGACATACAAAAGCATTGTATGTTGATGCTGCCTCTGAGAGGCCATTGTATGTTGAAATGATCGTATGTCGGGGCCATCGTAGGTCGAGGGGTCACTGTATATATATAAAGCAGGAAATATTATAAATTCCTTAGTCCCAAAGAGCCACCAGTTCTCCTATTAGGTCCAGAGGAAGGACTTAGGCCAGGTCCACACTGCCTTACCACATCTCTGCCAAGATGCCGACGTATACCACAGCGTAGGGCACTGTAGCACTCAGGGGGACATGTATCAATATTGGTGTATTTTAGGCTATATTGTGGACGCTTTCAAGATGTGCAAATGTAGAACAATTGTGCCAAATTTACCATTATAGTGCAAGGCTCATGATAAATAAGGTGCAAACTTCAAACTTGTTCGACTCTTCCAAAGTGCACAAGATTGTCAAAAAGCTCTATCCTGCATCAAAGTATTTTGCTCTATTCAATGGTACATTGTACATTAGAGATGAGCGAACTTACAGTAAATTCGATTCGTCACGAACTTCTCGGCTCGGCAGTTGATGACTTTTCCTGCGTAAAATAGTTCAGCCTTCAGGTGCTCCCGTGGGCTGAAAAAGGTGGATACAGTCCTAGGAAAGAGTCTCCTAGGACTGTATCCACCTTTTCCAGCCCACGGGAGCACCGGAAAGCTGAACTAATTTATGCAGGAAAAGTCATCAACTGCCGAGCCAAGAAGTTCGTGACGAATCGAATTTACTGTAAGTTCGCTCATCTCTATTGTACATGTCTGTTTTTCCACAGTAGGTAGAGCAATGGTCAGCACTATCTGAAAAGGTGGTGGTGCACGAGGAAAAAAGTAATGCAATATAATGAAGGAGGTCCCAGCACTCACCGATGCAAGCAATTTGATATTTTATTGTATATCCAAGTCACAGGACGCGTTTCGGCACTTAGCCTTCCTCTGCAGAGGAAGGCTAAGTGCCGAAACGCGTCCTGTGACTTGAATATACAATAAAATATCAAATTGCTTGCATCGGTGAGTGCTGGGACCTCCTTCATTATATTGTTTTTCCACAGTAATCTTAAATAATTATTGTTTGATCTTTCTCTCTGTTTTGCTATTTAATTTATAGTAAGGATATTATTTGAACATATTAATTATAAAATTAGATCATGACGCTGGATGTTGCTGGTGAGTTGGCCTTAGAGGGAGATTCTTCTCCTACACCTGGTCCCTCTCAAGAAATTGGCGCGTCTCGTAGGCGCAGGTTCGGATATACTAAGAAGGAATTTTTTTTCCGAACGAGAATCATTGGTTTTGGTTTGTGTTACCACAAAATGGCCAAATCTGATTTTAAAATGTTTTTTTTTTTTTTTTTGTGTTAATTGTATCCCTTTATTTCATTGTCTTTGTTTTAATGTGTTTGCAATATGATGTCTTGTTTTTCCTGGTTTATGTTGGTGATTTTTTATGTTTGAAAAATAAACACATTTAGGGTCTATTCACACGTACAGTATTCTGCGCAGGATTTGTAACTGCCGATTAGAAGCGGAGCTCAGTCATTCAGTTTACATTGAAATCTTGCAGCAGAAAATCCTGCGCATCAAATCTGCCCAGAATACTGTACGTGTGAATAGACCCTTGAAAAGCAAAAGCAACTATTAATTGTGAAGTAACCTAAGGCCCCGTTCACACTACGGAATTCCTGCGGTGTGAACTTTAACATTAGTGTGAACGGGTTTTTGCGAGACCCGTTCACACTGCGGAATTTCAGCGGCGGACATTTCCGCCGCTGAAAGTGTTCCGCGCAAAGAAAGAACATGTTCATTCTTTAGCGCGGATTCCGCGAGCACTGCATAGCTGTCAATGGTGACGGCTCAGTGACCCGCGGCCCTAGCGCCGAAGTACCTTCGGCGGAGGCCGCCAGGCGGAAGCTCCGCTCGCGTAATTCTTCCGCGAGAATTCTGACGTGTGAACGCACCCTAAGGGCAAACACTGTGCAATGACATCACATATTAACGAACCACTTCCAACAAGAAATCCCTCACAAAAAAAGCAATTTGAAGAGCCGTGCTTGCTTGGATTAAAGGGGTACTCCGGTGAAAAACTTTTTTTTTTTTTTTTTTTTTGTGTTAATTGTATCCCTTTATTTCATTGTCTTTGTTTTAATGTGTTTGCAATATGATGTCTTGTTTTTCCTGGTTTATGTTGGTGATTTTTTATGTTTGAAAAATAAACACATTTAGGGTCTATTCACACGTACAGTATTCTGCGCAGGATTTGTAACTGCCGATTAGAAGCGGAGCTCAGTCATTCAGTTTACATTGAAATCTTGCAGCAGAAAATCCTGCGCATCAAATCTGCCCAGAATACTGTACGTGTGAATAGACCCTTGAAAAGCAAAAGCAACTATTAATTGTGAAGTAACCTAAGGCCCTGTTCACACTACGGAATTCCTGCGGTGTGAACTTTAACATTAGTGTGAACGGGTTTTTGCGAGACCCGTTCACACTGCGGAATTTCAGCGGCGGACATTTCCGCCGCTGAAAGTGTTCCGCGCAAAGAAAGAACATGTTCATTCTTTAGCGCGGATTCCGCGAGCACTGCATAGCTGTCAATGGTGACGGCTCAGTGACCCGCGGCCCTAGCGCCGAAGTACCTTCGGCGGAGGCCGCCAGGCGGAAGCTCCGCTCGCGTAATTCTTCCGCGAGAATTCTGACGTGTGAACGCACCCTAAGGGCAAACACTGTGCAATGACATCACATATTAACGAACCACTTCCAACAAGAAATCCCTCACAAAAAAAGCAATTTGAAGAGCCGTGCTTGCTTGGATTAAAGGGGTACTCCGGTGAAAAACTTTTTTTTTTTTTTTTTTTTTTTTTAAATCAACTGGTGCCAGAAAGGTAAACAGATTTGTAAATGACTTCTATTAAAAAAATCTTAATCCTTCCAGTACTTATTAGCTGCTGAATACTACAGAGGAAATTATTTTCTTTTTGAAACACAGAGTTCTCTGCTGACATCACGAGCACAGTGCTCTCTGCTGACACCTCTGTCCATTTTAGGAACTGTCCAGAACAGCATATGTTTGCTATGGGGATTTCCTTTTACTCTGGACAGTTCCTAAAATGGACAGAGATGTCAGCAGAGAGCACTGTGCTCGTGATGTCAGCAGACAGCTCTGTGTTTCAAACGGAAAAGAATTTCCACTGTAATATTCAGCAGCTAATAAGTACAGGAAGGATTAAGATTTTTTAATAGACGTCATTTACAAATCTGTTTAACTTTCTGGCACCAGTTGACAAAAAAAAAAAAAAAAGTTTTTCACCGGAGTACCCCTTTAAAACAGTGTAGCATCAGACACTTTTCTACGTGTCCTTGCTAGCACTTGTAGATTTTTTTGCAAAAAAAAAAAAAGCGCAATTGCGCCAAAAAAAAAACATCCAAATTTTTATTGCGCACATGATACTTACCAGTCCACTGGATTAAGTGGTGTACGGTACACCAAACAGGTGACAACTTTAGAAACTCATCCACCCCCAAAAAAAAAAACGCAGCACAAATGCAAAAAAAGCGCAGTTGCGCAAAATTTGTAGACGTGAAAAGTAGTCTAAAGGCAATGATACATGTCCCCCTCAGTTCCGGATGTATGCACTATTTTAAGCAGACTGAAACGTGTGGGTTGCTGCGTATTTGAGTCTGATAAAAAAAATAGTGCAAGTGGCCCAAATAGAGTCATTAGGTGACACTGTTGAGCCATAGAAATTAAAGGGGTACTCCGGTGCAAACTTTTTTTTTATTTTCATAGACAAACAGACATAGACAAGTCCCCTAGTTATTCAGTTCGGGACATAATTCGACTAACAGGAGCACTAAAGCCGTGTGAACCTAGACTTAAAAGTATAAAATATTCAATGAACAGCTGTAGTCCTCCCCTATAAATACAGACTCTACCTCTGGTACCTTGTGTCTTTAAGGCTGGGTTTACACTGCATTTGTGCCCCTGTTAGTCATATGCGTCGGCATCCCGCCGAGAACAGGAGGATGATGATGTATACGACTGGCAGAGCAGTGGACACCTTTAAAGGGGTACTCCGGTGGAAAACTTTTTTTTATATTTTTTTTTTTAAAATCAACTGATGCCAGAAAATTAAACAGATTTGTAAATTACTTGTATTAGAAAAAATCTTAAAGGGGTACTCCGCCCCTAGACATCTTATCCCCTATCCAAAGGATAGGGGATAAGATGTCAGATCGCCGGGGTCTCGCTGCTGGGGATGCCCGGGATCTCTGCTGCAGCACCCCGCTATCATTACTGCACAGAGCGAGATCGCTCTGCACGTAATGACGGGCAATACAGGGGCCGGAGCATCGTTACGTCACGGCTCCGCCCCTCGTGACGTCACGGCCCGCCCCGTCAATACAAGTCTATGGGAGGGGGCGTGGTGGTCGTCACACCCCCTGCCATAGACTTGCATTCAGGGGACGGGCTTTGATGTCATGAGGGGCGGAGCCATGACGTCACGCTGCTCCGGCCCCTGTATCGCCCGTCATTACGCACAGAGCGAACTCTCTCTGCGCAGTAATGATGGCGGGGTGCCGCAGCGGCGATCCCGGCGTCCCCAGCAGCGGGACCGCGGCGATCTGACATCTTATCCCCTATCCTTTGGATAGGGGATAAGATGCCAGGGGCGGAGTAACCTTTAATCCTTTCAGTCGAATTATGTCCCGAACTGACTAACTAGGTGGCTCCGTTTGGCTATGAAAATCAATGGGGTCTGCTGATCCTGAGTCCCTAGGGGTGACTTTGTTCAGCCCTAGAAGTGAATGGGGTCCACTGCCCCCATTAAATGGGTACTCTGCTGCTCAGCATTTGGAACAGACTGTTCCGAACGCTGGAGCCGGGAGCTTGTGATGTCATAGACCCGCCCCCTGCCGTCACGCCCCCTCCCATAGACTTGCATTGAGGGGGCTGGGCGTGACTTAATGAGAGGGTGGGGCTATAGTCTGTTCCAAACGCTGAGCAGCGGAGTACCCCTTTAACAATATACATTGGCACCCTGTTTCTGGCGGGATGCTGATGGATACAATTAAGAGGGCAAGAACACAGTGTGATCACACCCTTATACAAATCTCAAAAAAAACTTTTTTTTTTTAAACTGAAAAGAAAAACTAGTGACATCACTTCAGGGCTGTTCTGCTTAAAGGGGTACTCCACAACCGTTACGCCCCTTCCATGGACTTGCATTGAGGGGGCGTGGCCAACCCCTGCAGTTGCGAAAACAGCGTTCGGGACATTTTGTTCCGAACGTTGGCCGGTGGAGTACCCCTATAAAAGCTCAGACTAAAATCCACGGTAGTTAAAAAAAAAAAAAATTTACAAAATTGCTGAAAAGCAGTATAACTAACTAAGGGTAGGTTCATACTGCATTCATGCTCCTGTTAGTTGGATATGTCGGCATCCCGCCGAAAACAGAAAGCCGATGTATACTGTGAACAGGAGCAGCGGATTCCGTTCAGGACATATGCACTATTACGTTCACACTGAGGAATAGGAGAGGAATCCTCGCGTAAAAATTTCGCCACGGAATTAAAAAAAAAAATTTCACTCGAAATTTGGATTTTCCACGCGGACTAGAGAAGGAAACTGATTATTTTTTTTGCTGGACTACAACCACCAATCGGAATTTCCCTTTTTATTTATTTTTTCATACGGATTTTGCGCAAATTGTACGCGGAACCAATTTCAAGCGAATTTTTTTTTACCATTGACTTCAATGGACTTCTGCTCGTGTATTCCGCAAGAAGAATGAACATGTTCTTTCTTCTTCTAGCAGAACGGAATTCCGCGGCGGAATGAACATGTTCATTCTTCTTGCGGAATACGTGAGCAGAAGTCCATTGAAGGCAATGGTAAAAATAAAAATTCCGCTTAAAATTGTTTCAACACAGAATTTGTGCGGAATTTGCACGTAATTCATGCTGAATTTGCGCAACAATTCTGTACGAAAAAAATTCATAAATAAAAAGGGAATTCCAATCGGTGGTTGTAGTCCAGCAAAAAATAAATAAAATAAAAGTTTCCTTCTATATTCCGTGCAGAATTTGGCGTTATTTCCGCGCAAAAAAAAAAAACTTAAATTCCGCTGCAGAATTTTTCACAATTATTCCTCTCCTATTCCTCAGTGTGAACTCACCCTTAAACTGACTCAAAAACATAGGCCGCTGAGCTTTGGAAATAGCACATATGTCCAGAACGGAGACACTAGGTGACCCCATACAGACAGAAAGAAATGGGGTCTGCTGCTCCTGTGACACCTGCACATTGCATGCAGTGTATCTATTCTGCACATTGACTTGCACTCAGGTTATATGTGTCCTGTTTTCCAGTTGCCTATGCTGCTGCTGTCATTTTCTTGTTAAAGGGTACCTTTCATTAAAAAAAAAAAAAAAAAAAAAAAAAAAACAGGGAGCAGTGCTGAGCTTGTCTGTGTCCTGGCTGCAGTCTGAGATTTAGGACTCCAGCATGAGTCTGAAATCTAAAAAAAAAAAACGACTTGCGGCCAGGACTGGTAGGGAGCCCCCTAGAGTTAATTTTTTCCAAGTGGAAAATTAAATGGAAACAAACATTTTTTAATAACATGCAATTGTATTCAGCATACATCAATAATTTATCAAGTAGATTTTTTAATGAACGGTAACCCTTTAATGCCCTGAATTTATCAGACAGAAATGTACTCCAGTGACTTGTGTATCTGACCTTTTCATGGACTTCCTGTGCAGATTTATGAAGCAACTTGCACCACATACATTTTGCGCAGCGATTGAGTAACCACACGCTTGTGCAACCGGTTCTGCGTTGTGCTGATCATTTCATATTTAATAGATCTCCATAGAAACGTGTTACTGCAACAAATTGTGCAAAAATACTTCTCCATGAGCGGCGGCGATCACTACAGGAGCAGGAACTTGGATAAACTTTGATGCGGTTTGACTTACTATCCAATTTATATTGACTAATAAATTGATGGTCAGTTCTTTAGACCCAGGAAATCTTAATGCAGAATACCCAGTGTATTTGGGTTCAAAGTGATAGAGGAGTTGATTGAAAAACCTTAAAGGAGTACTCCACCTCTAGACATCTTATCCCCTATCCAAAGTATAGGGGATATGGCGATGGTGGGTCTGGCCGCTGGGCCCTCCCACATTAATGTTCAGAGCACCACCTTTGCTAGGCTTTGGGCGGCCAAGGTCATCACGCTCCCTCCATTAATGTCTATGGTAAATTCATGGAGGGGGTAAGATGGCGGTGATTGCTTGTAACCTGGCAAAGAGCAGAGCTCGCTCCATGCAGATTACTGGGGTGACAGGCTGTAGATTAAAGGGGTCCCAGTGGCTGGACCCCTGCAATCAGACATATTGCCCCTAGAGGATAACTTAGGGGCAGAGAGGCTGGATAGTTAAAAGGAAAACTGTCACATGTTCACTCCCGAACTAACCACAGGTACTGACAGTAGAGATGAGAGAACTTACAGTAAATTAGTCACAAACTTCGGCAGTTGGACTTTTCCTGCATAAATTAGTTCAGCTTTCAGGTGCTCCCGTGGGCTGGAAAAGGTGGATACAGTCCTAGGAGACTCTAGACATGGATTCATATACCTACCTTGCCTGGATCCATCCAACCATTCACCTGCAATCTAAGTTTTTCTATATATGCAAATGTGGCTGTAACTGGCATGGGTGGGTTTACAGGAGCCTAGTGGCACTGGTGAAGACCAGTTAGGAGCAGCGGGAAGTGATGATTATTAAGTGGACAGCACTGACATCAACCTGCCCAAGTTAGACACATTTGCATATATAGAAAAAAACTAAGAATGCAGGAGAATGCTGGACAGATCCAGTCAAGGTAGAGCTATGTATCTGCGTGCCCGCACTGTCAGTACCTGTGGTGAACATGTGACAGCTTTCCTTTAAGGGGTACTCTGGAGGGGAATGTCTCAAAATCAACTGGTGCCAGAAAGTAACAAGTAATATTAATCCTTCCAGGACTTAGGAGCTGCTGTATAATAGAAGTTATTTCTTTCTGAAGTTCTTCCCAATCTGACCACACTGCTCTGTCAGGAACTGTCCAGAGCAGGAGGGGGGTTTGCTGGGGATTTGTTTTTACTCTGGACAGTTACTGACAGGTGGCAAAGAGCACTTGTCAGACTGGGAAGAACCAACCAAAACTTCGAGCATACAGCAACTGATCAGTACTGGAAGGATAGAGCTCTTTATATAGAAGTCATTTATTAAAATTTCTTCCTCTGGAGCGCCCCTTCAAAAACATAACTAAAATAACTGATAAGTGACTAACAAATTGCAGTTTCTAGTGCTGGAGAACTCACTTTTAAATGACCTGGACATGCAATTTCAGGCAAGCGAGTTCTTCAGGCATTTGGCCCTGCTTAGGGCAAGTGGAGCCAGTGCACTGCTTGGGATCCAGGACTCATGTCCCAGAAGACCTGAGCAAGCGCCGCTTTAAGACTGCACACCTTCAAGATCCAGGTACAAGATGTGCAAAATACTGTTCCAGCTGTATTGCACGTCTTTCTGCACCTACAGCTGAAACATGACAGGGAAATAATTCCTTCCGTCACTAAACTCAAACGGCTGAAGTCTATAGCGAGCGGCGCAGTACGTCAGCTTCCTGATGTAGGCATCATGTGCAATGACATCACTCCTCGCATGCACCTCCATCAGGACAGGATGTGGACGTCCCTGCTGTGAGCCTGGAGTTGCAAGTTTTGGATCATTTCCATTACAGATGTAATCAAGTGTCCCTCTGGCTACTTACTACACAAGGGAACCCGCCTACCACAATTAGGGGCTACTCTACAAGATGTTTTGCAATTGCTTGCATTAGAAAATTTCCAGTATTTCATACTGAAAAAGCCAAATTTTTTCAGTAGCCAGGGCAACCGCTAATAGCCAGCATGCAGCGATTGCCATGGCTGGCAACACTTTAGATCGCTGCTGTCAATGGCATCTAAAGGGACATGTGAATGCTCTGGTGGGCTGGGGTGATTGCAGGGGGCACCACACTAGAGGTAGGCGGAAGTCTTCCCTCTGTTCCCTGCTGTCCTGCGGCTCTGTGATTGATAGAGTCCAGTCAGGCGCTATCAATGGAGTTCAAAAGAACTCTAATGGATTTCTCCTGAAAGTCCCCTAAGGGACTAAAAGTGTAAGAAAAAAAATAAATAGAAACTCACTATTGTCCAAGACAGAATTGGGATATGTCGTATTGTCATATGTGTATCGTGATGTATCGTATTGCCAGATTCTTGCCAATTCACACCTGGTGCTGAATGCAAGATTGTGGGGTTCCCAGTGGTGGGACCCCTGCAGTCAGACATCTTATCCCCTATCCTTAGGATAGGGGATAAGTTTTCTTGGGGCCGGAGAACTTCTAATGCAGAAGGAAAGCCCTCTAGTCACCAATTCCAGCTGCATTATATATAATGGATACAGACATCAGTCATAATTTCATCTTTATTATGTAATGCATAACAAATACATACAGATGCTTATGTACACCGTCAGCCTTATTTCTGAGATAAGTGGTACACAACATTGCCAACAAGTTTAGTTGTCACTATTCCAGGCTCCAGTGGATGAGTGATGTAGAGGACTCGTCCAAATTCATAGCTGCTCTGAGTGCAAGGACTGAAGCCTTTGCAGTCAAGTTTGCAGGTCCTTCACAATAAGGAAATCTGAAAAAAATATAAGTGATAAGATTTTGGCTTATGTGCCATACAAGACTAAGAAATAAAGCTTATAAGCACTGCTTTCCAAACTGCGGACATTCTAGAAATTGCATAACCACAACTCCCAGCATGCCTGGCAGAAGATTCAGTTTGAAGCTAATGCTTTACAGGACTGATATCCTAGTGCAGAAGCTCAGAGGAGTACCAGTCAGCACAGACATCAGCCTGGGGCGGTATCTACAATCATCACAGCTCAGCACAACGTAATGTCTAGGAGAATATACACTGATGTAACACTTACCTAGTAAGGACATTATGACCTGCAAAGGAAGAGAAGAATATTAGGAAGTCTGTTACATGTTAATCCACACTGTATTGTGCAAGACTAATGCTTAAAGGGTTACTCTGCTCCCAGCATCCGAAATGTCTGTTCTGCCTGCCCCCTTGTGACATGCTGTCACACCCCCTTCCATAGGGGGTGTGACATCATGAGGGGCAGGTGTGAACATTGAAGCCCACACCCTGCATTTGGAACAGAGTTCTGGATGCTGGGGAGTGGAGTAACTCTTTAATACCAATAGCCTAGTGCAGAAGCTCAGAGGAGTACCAGTCAGCACAGACATCAGCCTGGGGCGGTATCTACGATCATCACAGCTCAGCACAATGTAATGTCTAGGAGAATATACACTTTGATGAAACACTTACCTAGTAATGACACTGACAATATGACCTGCAAAGGAAGAGGAGAATATTAGGAAGTCTGTTACATTTTAATCCACACTGTCTTATGTATTGTGCAAGACTAATGCTCAATACTGATATATCCCAGTGCAGAGCTCAGAGGAGTACCAGTCAGCACAGATATCAGCCTGGGGCGGTATCTACGATCATCACAGCTCAGCACAAGGTAATGTTTGTCTATACACTGATGTGACACTTACCCAAGTGATGACATCATGACCTGTAAGAGAAGACGACAATATATTAGTTTGATAATTACATAGATCAATCCTCATTTTTATTTTAAGGGGGATCTCATCAGGATAGCGACGATCCTTGTCACAGCCAACACTTGTGCCAGCTCAGGGTATAGTGGATGATTCATCATTGGTGCCCCCTTATGTCTCCCTAATCTACCTTTTGCAGAGCAGTAGAAACCTGTAGCAGCAGAACTTGTTACCAGATCTATCAGAGTGGAGAGATTTTTCCACAACCACCAATTACAGCTCAGCTAATGAGTTCTCGTAAAGTGAAAGCTGAACTTTAATAGGTTCCTAAGGGAATCTCTCCAGTTTCTCCGTTTGATAAGTCTGGGCCCAAGTGTTTAAAAATAGTCAGTATTCTTCAAAAGGATCGTAAGAGGGTGTCCTATACAACATGATTGTTCAGGAATGGATTTCTCCCACAGAACCATATTCATAAAATTGAAGGAAATGCAGTGAAGACCCCTCAAACCTAACAGTGTCATGTAGATGATCAAATGGCTTTTACATTCATAAGTGATAAAGTTGTAACTTTCTGGCACAAGTTGGAATATATATAATTCCAGTACTTAAAGGGGTACTCCAGAACACTGTTCCAAATGCTGACCAGAAAATACTGGAGCATGTGATGTCATAGCTCCACCCCCTCAATGCAAGTCTATGGGAGGGGGCGTGACGGCTGTCACGCCCCCTCCCATAGACTTGCATTGAGGGGGCAGGGTGTGACATCATGAGGGGCGAGTCTGACGACAAGCTCCAGCGTTCGGAACAGTTTGTTCCAAACGCTGAGCAGTGGAGTACCCCTTTAACAAACTGATACAAAAAAAAAAAAAAAAAAATCAGGTCAGTAAGTCTAGAGTAGGTGGAAGAGGTTCTCTCCTATCTTGACAGTTCCAGGTGGCAGCAGTACTGTATTGGATAGCGAGATTTTAATATTGACTCCCTATAAAAATTCCTAAATTCTGGAGGTTTCACAGCTGGAGAAACGCTGTATTGTTCTGGACAGGATGATCAAATCGGCTCGGGGCACAAATTGTACTGGGCACTAGGAGACTTTAGCCTTCAACTGCATGAATGGAACTAGTAGGTTTTAACTTCCTGTCACTGACCTGTCAGATTTGAGGGTTCGTCACTGCTGACTACTTCCCTTTAATGTTAAGTGGGAGTGAATATTGCAGAGATGTATGGACAGGCCAGATTATGCAAGAACAGATGTAGAATGTGAAGCAGATAGCAGGGATGACATTTTGTAGTATATGACTATGAAGCTTCATTCTTTGCTACTTCGGCTTAAGGAGACTATGTACACTGCAAGATTAAAGCCCCTTACCAGAATGTAATCCCGTCCTCTGCAGTCACCACCGGAACCCTGAAAGAGGAAGAGCAGTCATTACAGGTGCCCCAGAAATAACCATTGGGGCATCTCACCCCAACCTCCAGTCTGTCAGATACAGTAATTCTCATCAGAACTTTTCAGACGAACGAGATTCCATTAAATGAGATCATCATGTCAGCTGGAGTGAGGCCGCCTACTATCACAAGTGTTACCTAAAAAGAATACCACCTTCTCAGGGATACAAACAGTATCCCTGTAGGCCTGCATGTGCCAACTTAAAATACATCTGCAGTGCTTACCCAGGAATAGAAAAAAAAAAAACAAGTTTCCAAAAAAAAAAGCACCTGTGCTCAGGTTGTTTGCGTTGTTATAGCTTTGCTCCATTCTCTGTAATAGACCAGAGCTGCACTATCACAGCCTGAGGACAGGTTTGTTGCTTTACTCCTGGATAACCGATTCTAGATCAAAGATCCTGTTCAGATGTTACAAGCGATCAAGTGTTTATTTTTACAATTAAAGGCTACATTGCCAAAGTAGGTGGGGCCAAGTGGAATGGGGCTGTTGCCCCCGAACTAAGGGTGCTTTCACAAACATTTTCAGCCTACAGCTGCCGATCTGGCTGGGAGGGGAAAGCCGTGCGCTCCTGTATCCCAGTGCTGAAATCCATTAACTTTAATGAGCCGACTGAGTCGTTTTGATTGCGGTCAGCTCATTTTCAACCAGTATCTGTTTTGACCAGACCTAAGACTGTAGTATACTATGGTTTTAGGTCTGGTCAGAAAACAAGATACAGGTTGAATATTAGCTGACCAGAATCAAAAAGAGACTCCGGTCGGCTCATTAAAGTCATTGGATTTCAGCGCTGGTCCAGGAGTGCACGGTTTTCCCCTCCCCCAGCCGGCTCTGGCAGCCATAGGCTGAAAACTGGTAAAGCACCCCAAGACATGCTTGCGGAACAGGCATTAGTTGCAGCTAAAATTTACATCAGGTTTAAGACTGGCATACGAAGCACAGGTCTTGGAAAGTATCTTTTCTAGTATACTGTATAGATCTAAAGCTCAGGAGCCAGTAATTGAAACTTACCAGTGAGTTTCTGATATGTAAACCTTCAGAGCTTCAATAAATCCACTTCATCCTCTGCTCCTCGTATCCTGCAGGACAGTCTATTGTTAGGTTTATACATCACACAGAGGAAGAGGATAGAGAAGAGGAAGAGGATAGAGAAGAGGAAGAGGATAGAGAAGAGGAAGAGGATAGAGAAGAGGAAGAGGATAGAGAAGAGGAAGAGGATAGAGAAGAGGAAGAGGATAGAGAAGAGGAAGAGGATAGAGAAGAGGAAGAGGATAGAGAAGAGGAAGAGGATAGAGAAGAGGAAGAGGATAGAGAAGAGGAAGAGGATAGAGAAGAGGAAGAGGATAGAGAAGAGGAAGAGGATAGAGAAGAGGAAGAGGATAGAGAAGAGGAAGAGGATAGAGAAGAGGAAGAGGATAGAGAAGAGGAAGAGGATAGAGAAGAGGAAGAGGATAGAGAAGAGGAAGAGGATAGAGAAGAGGAAGAGGATAGAGAAGAGGAAGAGGATAGAGAAGAGGAAGAGGATAGAGAAGAGGAAGAGGATAGAGAAGAGGAAGAGGATAGAGAAGAGGAAGAGGATAGAGAAGAGGAAGAGGATAGAGAAGAGGAAGAGGATAGAGAAGAGGAAGAGGATAGAGAAGAGGAAGAGGATAGAGAAGAGGAAGAGGATAGAGAAGAGGAAGAGGATAGAGAAGAGGAAGAGGATAGAGAAGAGGAAGAGGATAGAGAAGAGGAAGAGGATAGAGAAGAGGAAGAGGATAGAGAAGAGGAAGAGGATAGAGAAGAGGAAGAGGATAGAGAAGAGGAAGAGGATAGAGAAGAGGAAGAGGATAGAGAAGAGGAAGAGGATAGAGAAGAGGAAGAGGATAGAGAAGAGGAAGAGGATAGAGAAGAGGAAGAGGATAGAGAAGAGGAAGAGGATAGAGAAGAGGAAGAGGATAGAGAAGAGGAAGAGGATAGAGAAGAGGAAGAGGATAGAGAAGAGGAAGAGGATAGAGAAGAGGAAGAGGATAGAGAAGAGGAAGAGGATAGAGAAGAGGAAGAGGATAGAGAAGAGGAAGAGGATAGAGAAGAGGAAGAGGATAGAGAAGAGGAAGAGGATAGAGAAGAGGAAGAGGATAGAGAAGAGGAAGAGGATAGAGAAGAGGAAGAGGATAGAGAAGAGGAAGAGGATAGAGAAGAGGAAGAGGATAGAGAAGAGGAAGAGGATAGAGAAGAGGAAGAGGAAGAGGATAGAGAAGAGGAAGAGGATAGAGAACAGAAACTGCTCAGGAGTTCATTCCTTTTCATTGTGTTATCATAGTGAGCTAGTTTGACTCATCATCGCAGTCTCGTCCTCAGTACATGGAGCTGTATGTAGTTACCTACCTGGTGTGTAGGGCTGCAGACTCCTGTTCTCCAGTAATCCTACAAGGACAGACAATATTTAGGATCCGACGGCACCAGAGAAGACATCAGTATGATACCAGAAGACTCAGTATGGTACCAGTCAGTCACGGAATATCAGACTGGGGCGGTAATAGGATCATCACAGGCTTCACATTAGACTCACAGCTCAATACACAGCACTGAATTACCTGCTAGAGTCCGTCCAGATCCAATGTACCTGGAAGAATAAAGCAGAATTAGTACTGACCGGAGTTCCTGCCATGAGCTTTACCAGTGACTACAAGAGGATAAACCCGACCCTTGTCAGACCGTTCCTGCTGGAACATGGCCTCCATCCTCTCCTCCTGATGATACCAGTGGGTTCACCTTTTCAGGCTCCGGCACCATTCAGGAGGTCGGACATGTGAAGGTTTCATCATAAGGGAGTCCTCCGATTACAGAACACACATGGAGCACAATTCTTACCATGTTCTGGAATGACTGTCCTCATGTTCACCCTGCAGATAAACAGATCCAGCATAAGGGTACGTTCACGCGCAAATTTTAGCTGTTTTTCCACTGCCTATTTGAAAGTGGGCGGGCTCTTCTCGGCTGTCCGCAGCAGATTTTCCATGGCGGAATGTACACTGCGGAAAATCCGCCGCAAGCCCCATTGAAGTCAGTAGGGACTGTGGCGGATTTTCTGCAGCGTAAATTCCGCCGCGGACAGCCAAGAAGAGCCCGCCCACTTTCAAATACGCAGCGGAAAAACCGCTTAAAAAAAAAAAATAAAATAAATAAATCTGCGTGTGTGAACCTAAGTGTGCGTTCACTCGCTATTACTAACAGCAGGTTTCCCGCTGCGGGAACCCCACTGAGTTACGTTACCATTCATTTTAATGGGTCCACCAACAGTCTGCAAATCTGAAACTATTGCGGACTGTCTGTGGACTCCTTTAAATCAATGGTAGCGCAACTTGCAGCCGGAAACTCACTGATAGTGAGTGAAAACCCCCTAAAGGTGCGTTCACACGCTAATACTATTTTGTGCAGGTTTGATGCACAGGATTTTCTGCTGCAGATCTCAATGTAAACGAAATGACTGATCACAGCTTCTAATCTGCAGTCACAAATCCTGCGCATCAAGTCTGCGCCAGATACTGTACGTGTGAATTGACCCTTAGAACGTATAAACGTAAGGAACTAAAATGTAAAGCTGCCAAGCTCCATCAGAACTCCACCATGCTAGGAGTGTTCTTCACGTCGGTTCAGACGAACGAGAAGGGGAACTCCGCTGCTCAGCATTTGGAACAGACTGTTCCGAACGCAGGTACGCGTTATGTCATAGCCCCGCCCCCTCAATGCAAGTCTATGTGAGGGGGCGTGACATACGTCACGCCCCCTCCCATAGACTTGCATTGAGGGGGGCGGGGCATGACATCACGAGCTCCAGCGTTCAGGAACAGATTGTTCCTAACGCTGAGCAGCGGAGTACCCCTTTAAAGTCATAATTTGGAGCCCACAGAATTCACTATTGCCAAGCTCCCCACTTTTACTCAGTTTTGTCAGACTGGATCAATATATGACATTTATTTTCAGCTGTAGTTTCTCTCCCCCCTTTATTTGATTTAGAGCATCTGGAGACCTATCTGAAAGCTTCTCATTTAAAAGAGGCTTTATTTAAAAAATAAAAAAAATAAAAAAGTGGAAAACATTTTTTAAAATCCACTGGTGCCACAGTTAGACAGGTTAGTAAATGAATTTTATTTAAAAATCTCAATCCTTCCAGTACTTAGCTGATGAGGAAGTTGTCTTTCTGGAGTTCTTTTCTGTCTGACCCTAGTGCTCTCTGCTGACACCTCTGTTCGTATCAGGAACTGTCCAGAGCAGGATAGGTTTGCTATGGGATTTGCTCCTACTCTGGACAGTTCCTGATATGAACAGAGGTGTCAGCAGAGAGCACTATGGTCAGACTGGAAAGAACTCCAGAAAAATACAACTTCCTCTGGAGTATACAGCACCTGATAAGTACTGGTCAGGGTGGGGTTCGCAGCTGTAATACAGATCCATAAGGTCATCTATTACATTAACTGGTAGTCAGGATAAGTTTGCTTCAGTAACAAGCTTTAAAAAGGGGTACTCCACTGGGGAAAACACTTTTTTTAATCAACTGATGACAGAAGCCTAAACAGATTTGTATGTTACTTCAATAAAAAAAAAAAAAAAAAATCTTAATCCTTCTAGTACTCAAACTTCTGTATGCTCCACAGGAAGTTCTTTCTCTTTGTCTGACCACAGTGCTCTCTGCTGACACCTCTGTTCATTTTAGGAACTGTCCAGATCAGGAGCAAATCCCCATAGCAAACCTCTCCTGCTCTGGACAGTACCTGTCATGGACAGAGGTGTCAGCAGAGAGCACTGTGGTCAGACAGAGGAAATAAAAATAAAAAAAATTCCTGTGGAGCATCTAAGCTTCTAAGTACTAGAAGGATTAAGATTTTTTAATAGAAGTAATTTACAAATCTGTTTTAACTTTATGGCACCAGTTCATTTAAAAAAAAAAAAAAAAAAAAAAATGCAGATTGTTTATACAGCACATGGTGCATTGTTATCTTTAGCCTCATCTCAGAATATATAGGGCATCACTACCAGTCAGATATATGCTTGTCTAGATTTATTCATCAGCGATGAGGCCCGGAATAGGCAAGTTACACCGGGGTCAAGACTCCCCTGCAACAGCCGTCACCCGACATCTTCACCAGGAAGGGCTACCAAAAAAAAAAAAAAAAAAAAAATGTATATATATTTTACATGCATTATGAGTACAGCAGCCGCAAATCCACAGCACAGCTTTAAAGGGGCACTCCGCTGCTCAGCGTTTGCAACAAACTGTTCCAAACGCTGGAGTTTGTGATGTCAAAGCCCCACCCCCTCAATGCAAGTCTATGGGAGGGGGCGTTTCACGCCCCCTCCCATAGACTTGCATTGAGGGGGCAGGACGTTACATCATGAGAGGGCGGGGCTATGAAGTCACGAGCTCCCGGCGCCGGCTCCGGTGTTCGGAACCGTTTGTTTGCTGCGCAGCGGAGTGCCCCTTTAAAGGGGCACTCTGCCCCTAGACTGTGGGGGCCCCTGCGATCTCAGCTGTGGCGCCCCGCAGTCATCACTGCACAGAACAAGCTTGCTCTGTGCGTAATGACGGGTAATACAGGGGCCGGATCATTGTGACATCATGGCCCCGCCCCCTCAATACAAGTCTATGGTAGGGGGGGCATGATGTCACGATGCTCCGGCCCCTGTATTACCCGTCATTACGCACAGAGCAAGCTTGTTCTGTGCAGTGATGACTGCGGGGTCCCCAGCGGCAGGGCCCCCACGATCAGACATCTTCTCCCTTAAGGGATAAGATGTCTAGGGGCAGAGTACCCCTTTAAAAGCATTTTTTCCCCTGCCGAGTATTCATGTGGAGTTCCGGCCAAACAATGCAGCCACAGAATTGCACATCTATGCAGGGGGGGGGTGTGTTTAATTTATTTATTAATTTTTTTAAACACACCACGTGGCTCAGAGACTTGACTTTTCCTCATGGATCTCAGTACAGGTCTGTGATTGGTCTCATCCTAGACACGGATACACTGCAGCGCATCTCCAATACGTCACCAAGCAGGGATCAGCGACACCGCACTACCATTAAAATCCATTACAGCCCATGTAGAAATACAAAGTTTTTGCCATATTTGAAAATCCAGTGAACACAGATGTATTTAACCCCTTAAGGGCCAAGACAATTAAGCCTGTACGCCCCTTAAAGGGGGGTACTCCGCTGCTCAGCATTTGGAACAAACTGGCAGCTCGTGATGTCACACCCCACCCCCTCAATGCAAGTCTATGGGAGGGGGTGACAGCTGTCACACAACCTCCCATAGACTTGCATTGAGGGGGCAGGGCTATGATGTCAAAAGCTCCTGGCACCAGTTCCAGCGTTCAGAATAGTTTAGGGAGTACCCCTTTAAAAGCCAAGACTTTAAGTGGAGGGTATGGTATGACGTTACTAGAGAATAACTCGTAACATTTTGCCAATCACAACAATTCTGACGTTGTTGTCACAAGTTGCACTTCATGTATTAAAGAGTAAGCCATCATCATTTGTAGGTTTTTTTTTATGCAAAAAAAAAAAAAAAAAAAAAACACAAACACCCCACACTTCAATCTTTTGCTATTTTAAAGGGTACCTCTCATCAAAAAAAACTTTTGATATATTATAGATTAATGTATGCAGAATAACGTTACAATTGCCTGTTATTAAAAAATATGCTTCTTTCTATCTAATTTTCCACTTTGAAGAAATGACCACTAGGGGTCTCCCTACCAGTCCTGGCAGCAAGCATTTCAGACTCATGCTGGAGTCCTAAACACTACGAGCTGCCAGCCTGCTTTGTTCATGAAGGAGAACACTCAGAGCTGCCAGCCTGCTTTGTTCACAGCCTGTTTGGCTGTGAACAAAGCAGGCTGGCAGCTCTGAGTGTTTAGGACTCCAGCACGAGTCAGAAATGCTTGCTGACGGGACTGATCGGGAAAAATACAATAGAAAGAAGCATATTTTTCATTAACATGCTATTGGAAAGTTATTCAACATTCATTAATCTAAAATATATCAAAAGTTTATTTTGTGAGAGGTACCCTTTAAACACTAATAGGTTGCATATATTTATATAGCTATTGAGCGAGTAGTTTATGAAGTTGTTGATAGGTGATAAGATGTCTAGGGGCAGAGTGCCCCTTTTAAGAAGGAGCCAAAAAAAAAAATTCAGCCATAAACTTTCTATTTAAAAAGCAAAACAAGCAAAAGAATAAAGTACAAGTGTAAGTAAGTAGATTAATTACATATAAAGCAAACTGCAATATCTGAGAGATATACAGAGGACGATAAAGCCCCATCTGATGCAGCCCAAGCAGCTGCCATCCTACCTGTTCCGTGGTTAGAAGAAAAGTGAAGCATTGCTGGCGGTCAGGGCTTATATAGGACTGGAACAATCCTGATTGGGTGAATCTGTTTCCTGTCCCGCCCCTTCTGGTAGGAGGGCTCTGCTGGGAAATGTCTTCATGTTTTCTTCTGACATCCGATACAGTGTTCCCTCATCATACGATGGCAATCCGTTCCAAACAGACCATTGTTTGTTGAAACTAGAGATGAGCGAACTTACAGTAAATTCGATTCGTCACGAACTTCTCGGCTCGGCAGTTGATGACTTATCCTGTATGAATTAGTTCAGCTTTCAGGTGCTCCGGTGGGCTGGAAAAGGTGGATACAATCCTAGGAAAGAGTCTCCTAGGACTGTATCCACCTTTTCCAGCCCACCGGAGCACCGGAAAGCTGAACTAATTTATGCAGGAAAAGACATCAACTGCCGAGCCGAGAAGTTCGTGACGAATCAATTTACTGTAAGTTCGCTCATCTCTAGTTGAAACCATCGCATGTTGAGGGATCCGTGCAATGTAAAGTATAAGACAGTGGTCTACAACCTGCGGACCTCCAGATGTTGCAAAACTACAACACCCAGCATGCCCGGACAGCCGTTGGCTGTCCGGGCATGCTGGGTGTTGTAGTTTTGCAACATCTGGAGGTCCGCAGGTTGGAGACCACTGGTATTGGAGGTTATACTCACGTGTCCCCGCCGCTCCGGACCGTCACCGCTGCCCTGGATGTCGCCTTCCATCGCTGTCGCCGCGTCCCCGAGGTGTCCCCGACGCTCCGGCAAGGCCTCTGCTTCCCCGGCATCCTCGCTCTCCGTCGCCGCCATCACGTCGCTACGCACGCTGCTCCTATTGGATGACGGGACGGCGTGCGCAGCGACGTGATGACGACGATGGAGAGCGCCGACGATGCAGAGGATCCCGAAGAGGACGCGCCGGAGCCCCGAGGACAGGTAAGTGATCGTCAGCGGACCACACAGGGCACCGTAAACGGCTATCCAGTGGCAGCTGAAGCAGTCTGCGCTGCCGGATAGCCGTTTATGCGATGGCCCCGACATACAAAAGCATTGTATGTTGATGCTGCCTCTGAGAGGCCATTGTATGTTGAAATGATCGTATGTCGGGGCCATCGTAGGTCGAGGGGTCACTGTATATATATAAAGCAGGAAATATTATAAATTCCTTAGTCCCAAAGAGCCACCAGTTCTCCTATTAGGTCCAGAGGAAGGACTTAGGCCAGGTCCACACTGCCTTACCACATCTCTGCCAAGATGCCGACGTATACCACAGCGTAGGGCACTGTAGCACTCAGGGGGACATGTATCAATATTGGTGTATTTTAGGCTATATTGTGGACGCTTTCAAGATGTGCAAATGTAGAACAATTGTGCCAAATTTACCATTATAGTGCAAGGCTCATGATAAATAAGGTGCAAACTTCAAACTTGTTCGACTCTTCCAAAGTGCACAAGATTGTCAAAAAGCTCTATCCTGCATCAAAGTATTTTGCTCTATTCAATGGTACATTGTACATTAGAGATGAGCGAACTTACAGTAAATTCGATTCGTCACGAACTTCTCGGCTCGGCAGTTGATGACTTTTCCTGCGTAAAATAGTTCAGCCTTCAGGTGCTCCCGTGGGCTGAAAAAGGTGGATACAGTCCTAGGAAAGAGTCTCCTAGGACTGTATCCACCTTTTCCAGCCCACGGGAGCACCGGAAAGCTGAACTAATTTATGCAGGAAAAGTCATCAACTGCCGAGCCAAGAAGTTCGTGACGAATCGAATTTACTGTAAGTTCGCTCATCTCTATTGTACATGTCTGTTTTTCCACAGTAGGTAGAGCAATGGTCAGCACTATCTGAAAAGGTGGTGGTGCACGAGGAAAAAAGTAATGCAATATAATGAAGGAGGTCCCAGCACTCACCGATGCAAGCAATTTGATATTTTATTGTATATCCAAGTCACAGGACGCGTTTCGGCACTTAGCCTTCCTCTGCAGAGGAAGGCTAAGTGCCGAAACGCGTCCTGTGACTTGAATATACAATAAAATATCAAATTGCTTGCATCGGTGAGTGCTGGGACCTCCTTCATTATATTGTTTTTCCACAGTAATCTTAAATAATTATTGTTTGATCTTTCTCTCTGTTTTGCTATTTAATTTATAGTAAGGATATTATTTGAACATATTAATTATAAAATTAGATCATGACGCTGGATGTTGCTGGTGAGTTGGCCTTAGAGGGAGATTCTTCTCCTACACCTGGTCCCTCTCAAGAAATTGGCGCGTCTCGTAGGCGCAGGTTCGGATATACTAAGAAGGAATTTTTTTTCCGAACGAGAATCATTGGTTTTGGTTTGTGTTACCACAAAATGGCCAAATCTGATTTTAAAATGTTTTTTTTTTTTTTTTGTGTTAATTGTATCCCTTTATTTCATTGTCTTTGTTTTAATGTGTTTGCAATATGATGTCTTGTTTTTCCTGGTTTATGTTGGTGATTTTTTATGTTTGAAAAATAAACACATTTAGGGTCTATTCACACGTACAGTATTCTGCGCAGGATTTGTAACTGCCGATTAGAAGCGGAGCTCAGTCATTCAGTTTACATTGAAATCTTGCAGCAGAAAATCCTGCGCATCAAATCTGCCCAGAATACTGTACGTGTGAATAGACCCTTGAAAAGCAAAAGCAACTATTAATTGTGAAGTAACCTAAGGCCCCGTTCACACTACGGAATTCCTGCGGTGTGAACTTTAACATTAGTGTGAACGGGTTTTTGCGAGACCCGTTCACACTGCGGAATTTCAGCGGCGGACATTTCCGCCGCTGAAAGTGTTCCGCGCAAAGAAAGAACATGTTCATTCTTTAGCGCGGATTCCGCGAGCACTGCATAGCTGTCAATGGTGACGGCTCAGTGACCCGCGGCCCTAGCGCCGAAGTACCTTCGGCGGAGGCCGCCAGGCGGAAGCTCCGCTCGCGTAATTCTTCCGCGAGAATTCTGACGTGTGAACGCACCCTAAGGGCAAACACTGTGCAATGACATCACATATTAACGAACCACTTCCAACAAGAAATCCCTCACAAAAAAAGCAATTTGAAGAGCCGTGCTTGCTTGGATTAAAGGGGTACTCCGGTGAAAAACTTTTTTTTTTTTTTCTTTTTGTGTTAATTGTATCCCTTTATTTCATTGTCTTTGTTTTAATGTGTTTGCAATATGATGTCTTGTTTTTCCTGGTTTATGTTGGTGATTTTTTATGTTTGAAAAATAAACACATTTAGGGTCTATTCACACGTACAGTATTCTGCGCAGGATTTGTAACTGCCGATTAGAAGCGGAGCTCAGTCATTCAGTTTACATTGAAATCTTGCAGCAGAAAATCCTGCGCATCAAATCTGCCCAGAATACTGTACGTGTGAATAGACCCTTGAAAAGCAAAAGCAACTATTAATTGTGAAGTAACCTAAGGCCCTGTTCACACTACGGAATTCCTGCGGTGTGAACTTTAACATTAGTGTGAACGGGTTTTTGCGAGACCCGTTCACACTGCGGAATTTCAGCGGCGGACATTTCCGCCGCTGAAAGTGTTCCGCGCAAAGAAAGAACATGTTCATTCTTTAGCGCGGATTCCGCGAGCACTGCATAGCTGTCAATGGTGACGGCTCAGTGACCCGCGGCCCTAGCGCCGAAGTACCTTCGGCGGAGGCCGCCAGGCGGAAGCTCCGCTCGCGTAATTCTTCCGCGAGAATTCTGACGTGTGAACGCACCCTAAGGGCAAACACTGTGCAATGACATCACATATTAACGAACCACTTCCAACAAGAAATCCCTCACAAAAAAAGCAATTTGAAGAGCCGTGCTTGCTTGGATTAAAGGGGTACTCCGGTGAAAAACTTTTTTTTTTTTTTTTTTTTTTTTTAAATCAACTGGTGCCAGAAAGGTAAACAGATTTGTAAATGACTTCTATTAAAAAAATCTTAATCCTTCCAGTACTTATTAGCTGCTGAATACTACAGAGGAAATTATTTTCTTTTTGAAACACAGAGTTCTCTGCTGACATCACGAGCACAGTGCTCTCTGCTGACACCTCTGTCCATTTTAGGAACTGTCCAGAACAGCATATGTTTGCTATGGGGATTTCCTTTTACTCTGGACAGTTCCTAAAATGGACAGAGATGTCAGCAGAGAGCACTGTGCTCGTGATGTCAGCAGACAGCTCTGTGTTTCAAACGGAAAAGAATTTCCACTGTAATATTCAGCAGCTAATAAGTACAGGAAGGATTAAGATTTTTTAATAGACGTCATTTACAAATCTGTTTAACTTTCTGGCACCAGTTGACAAAAAAAAAAAAAAAAGTTTTTCACCGGAGTACCCCTTTAAAACAGTGTAGCATCAGACACTTTTCTACGTGTCCTTGCTAGCACTTGTAGATTTTTTTGCAAAAAAAAAAAAAGCGCAATTGCGCCAAAAAAAAAACATCCAAATTTTTATTGCGCACATGATACTTACCAGTCCACTGGATTAAGTGGTGTACGGTACACCAAACAGGTGACAACTTTAGAAACTCATCCACCCCCAAAAAAAAAAACGCAGCACAAATGCAAAAAAAGCGCAGTTGCGCAAAATTTGTAGACGTGAAAAGTAGTCTAAAGGCAATGATACATGTCCCCCTCAGTTCCGGATGTATGCACTATTTTAAGCAGACTGAAACGTGTGGGTTGCTGCGTATTTGAGTCTGATAAAAAAAATAGTGCAAGTGGCCCAAATAGAGTCATTAGGTGACACTGTTGAGCCATAGAAATTAAAGGGGTACTCCGGTGCAAACTTTTTTTTTATTTTCATAGACAAACAGACATAGACAAGTCCCCTAGTTATTCAGTTCGGGACATAATTCGACTAACAGGAGCACTAAAGCCGTGTGAACCTAGACTTAAAAGTATAAAATATTCAATGAACAGCTGTAGTCCTCCCCTATAAATACAGACTCTACCTCTGGTACCTTGTGTCTTTAAGGCTGGGTTTACACTGCATTTGTGCCCCTGTTAGTCATATGCGTCGGCATCCCGCCGAGAACAGGAGGATGATGATGTATACGACTGGCAGAGCAGTGGACACCTTTAAAGGGGTACTCCGGTGGAAAACTTTTTTTTATATTTTTTTTTTAAATCAACTGATGCCAGAAAATTAAACAGATTTGTAAATTACTTGTATTAGAAAAAATCTTAAAGGGGTACTCCGCCCCTAGACATCTTATCCCCTATCCAAAGGATAGGGGATAAGATGTCAGATCGCCGGGGTCTCGCTGCTGGGGATGCCCGGGATCGCTGCTGCAGCACCCCGCTATCATTACTGCACAGAGCGAGATCGCTCTGCACGTAATGACGGGCAATACAGGGGCCGGAGCATCGTTACGTCACGGCTCCGCCCCTCGTGACGTCACGGCCCGCCCCGTCAATACAAGTCTATGGGAGGGGGCGTGGTGGTCGTCACACCCCCTGCCATAGACTTGCATTCAGGGGACGGGCTTTGATGTCATGAGGGGCGGAGCCATGACGTCACGCTGCTCCGGCCCCTGTATCGCCCGTCATTACGCACAGAGCGAACTCTCTCTGCGCAGTAATGATGGCGGGGTGCCGCAGCGGCGATCCCGGCGTCCCCAGCAGCGGGACCGCGGCGATCTGACATCTTATCCCCTATCCTTTGGATAGGGGATAAGATGCCAGGGGCGGAGTAACCTTTAATCCTTTCAGTCGAATTATGTCCCGAACTGACTAACTTGGTGGCTCCGTTTGGCTATGAAAATCAATGGGGTCTGCTGATCCTGAGTCCCTAGGGGTGACTTTGTTCAGCCCTAGAAGTGAATGGGGTCCACTGCCCCCATTAAATGGGTACTCTGCTGCTCAGCATTTGGAACAGACTGTTCCGAACGCTGGAGCCGGGAGCTTGTGATGTCATAGACCCGCCCCCTGCGGTCACGCCCCCTCCCATAGACTTGCATTGAGGGGGCTGGGCGTGACTTAATGAGAGGGTGGGGCTATAGTCTGTTCCAAACGCTGAGCAGCGGAGTACCCCTTTAACAATATACATTGGCACCCTGTTTCTGGCGGGATGCTGATGGATACAATTAAGAGGGCAAGAACACAGTGTGCTCACACCCTTACACAAATCTCAAAAAAAACTTTTTTTTTTTAAACTGAAAAGAAAAACTAGTGACATCACTTCAGGGCTGTTCTGCTTAAAGGGGTACTCCACAACCGTTACGCCCCTTCCATGGACTTGCATTGAGGGGGCGTGGCCAACCCCTGCAGTTGCGAAAACAGCGTTCGGGACATTTTGTTCCGAACGTTGGCCGGTGGAGTACCCCTATAAAAGCTCAGACTAAAATCCACGGTAGTTAAAAAAAAAAAAATTTACAAAATTGCTGAAAAGCAGTATAACTAACTAAGGGTAGGTTCATACTGCATTCATGCTCCTGTTAGTTGGATATGTCGGCATCCCGCCGAAAACAGAAAGCCGATGTATACTGTGAACAGGAGCAGCGGATTCCGTTCAGGACATATGCACTATTACGTTCACACTGAGGAATAGGAGAGGAATCCTCGCGTAAAAATTTCGCCACGGAATTTAAAAAAAAAATTTCACTCGAAATTTGGATTTTCCACGCGGACTAGAGAAGGAAACTGATTATTTTTTTTGCTGGACTACAACCACCAATCGGAATTTCCCTTTTTATTTTTTTTTTTCATACGGATTTTGCGCAAATTGTACGCGGAACCAATTTCAAGCTTCTGCTCGTGTATTTCGCAAGAAGAATGAACATGTTCTTTCTTCTTCTAGAACGGAATTCCGCGGCGGAATGAACATGTTCATTCTTCTTGCGGAATACGTGAGCAGAAGTCCATTGAAGGCAATGGTAAAAAAAAATTCCGCTTGAAATTGTTTCAACACAGAATTTGTGCGGAATTTGCACGTAATTCATGCTGAATTTGCGCAACAATTCTGTACGAAAAAAATTCATAAATAAAAAGGGAATTCCAATCGGTGGTTGTAGTCCAGCAAAAATAAAAGTAATAAATAAAAGTTTCCTTCTATATTCCGTGCAGAATTTGGCGTTATTTCCGCGCAAAAAAAAACAAACTTAAATTCCGCTGCAGAATTTTTCACAATTATTCCTCTCCTATTCCTCAGTGTGAACTCACCCTTAAACTGACTCAAAAACATAGGCCGCTGAGCTTTGGAAATAGCACATATGTCCAGAACGGAGACACTAGGTGACCCCATACAGACAGAAAGAAATGGGGTCTGCTGCTCCTGTGACACCTGCACATTGCATGCAGTGTATCTATTCTGCACATTGACTTGCACTCAGGTTATATGTGTCCTGTTTTCCAGTTGCCTATGCTGCTGCTGTCATTTTCTTGTTAAAGGGTACCTTTCATTAAAAAAAAAAAAAAAAAAAAAAAAAAAACGGAGCAGTGCTGAGCTTGTCTGTGTCCTGGCTGCAGTCTGAGATTTAGGACTCCAGCATGAGTCTGAAATCTAAAAAAAAAAGACTTGCGGCCAGGACTGGTAGGGAGCCCCCTAGAGTTAATTTTTTCCAAGTGGAAAATTAAATGGAAACAAACATTTTTTTAATAACATGCAATTGTATTCAGCATACATCAATAATTTATCAAGTAGATTTTTTAATGAACGGTAACCCTTTAATGCCCTGAATTTATCAGACAGAAATGTACTCCAGTGACTTGTGTATCTGACCTTTTCATGGACTTCCTGTGCAGATTTATGAAGCAACTTGCACCACATACATTTTGCGCAGCGATTGAGTAACCACACGCTTGTGCAACCGGTTCTGCGTTGTGCTGATCATTTCATATTTAATAGATCTCCATAGAAACGTGTTACTGCAACAAATTGTGCAAAAATACTTCTCCATGAGCGGCGGCGATCACTACAGGAGCAGGAACTTGGATAAACTTTGATGCGGTGTGACTTACTATCCAATTTATATTGACTAATAAATTGATGGTCAGTTCTTTAGACCCAGGAAATCTTAATGTAGAATACCCAGTGTATTTGGGTTCAAAGTGATAGAGGAGTTGATTGAAAAACCTTAAAGGAGTACTCCACCTCTAGACATCTTATCCCCTATCCAAAGTATAGGGGATATGGCGATGGTGGGTCTGGCCGCTGGGCCCTCCCACATTAATGTTCAGAGCACCACCTTTGCTAGGCTTTGGGCGGCCAAGGTCATCACGCTCCCTCCATTAATGTCTATGGTAAATTCATGGAGGGGGTAAGATGGCGGTGATTGCTTGTAACCTGGCAAAGAGCAGAGCTCGCTCCATGCAGATTACTGGGGTGACAGGCTGTAGATTAAAGGGGTCCCAGTGGCTGGACCCCTGCAATCAGACATATTGCCCCTAGAGGATAACTTAGGGGCAGAGAGGCTGGATAGTTAAAAGGAAAACTGTCACATGTTCACTCCCGAACTAACCACAGGTACTGACAGTAGAGATGAGCGAACTTACAGTAAATTAGTCACAAACTTCTCGGCAGTTGGACTTTTCCTGCATAAATTAGTTCAGCTTTCAGGTGCTCCCGTGGGCTGGAAAAGGTGGATACAGTCCTAGGAGACTCTAGACATGGATTCATATACCTACCTTGCCTGGATCCATCCAACCATTCACCTGCAATCTAAGTTTTTCTATATATGCAAATGTGGCTGTAACTGGCATGGGTGGGTTTACAGGAGCCTAGTGGCACTGGTGAAGACCAGTTAGGAGCAGCGGGAAGTGATGATTATTAAGTGGACAGCACTGACATCAACCTGCCCAAGTTAGACACATTTGCATATATAGAAAAAAACTAAGAATGCAGGAGAATGCTGGACAGATCCAGTCAAGGTAGAGCTATGTATCTGCGTGCCCGCACTGTCAGTACCTGTGGTGAACATGTGACAGCTTTCCTTTAAGGGGTACTCTGGAGGGGAATGTCTCAAAATCAACTGGTGCCAGAAAGTAACAAGTAATATTAATCCTTCCAGGACTTAGGAGCTGCTGTATAATAGAAGTTATTTCTTTCTGAAGTTCTTCCCAATCTGACCACACTGCTCTGTCAGGAACTGTCCAGAGCAGGAGGGGGGTTTGCTGGGGATTTGTTTTTACTCTGGACAGTTACTGACAGGTGGCAAAGAGCACTTGTCAGACTGGGAAGAACCAACCAAAACTTCGAGCATACAGCAACTGATCAGTACTGGAAGGATAGAGCTCTTTATATAGAAGTCATTTATTAAAATTTCTTCCTCTGGAGCGCCCCTTCAAAAACATAACTAAAATAACTGATAAGTGACTAACAAATTGCAGTTTCTAGTGCTGGAGAACTCTTAAATGACCAGGACATGCAATTTCAGGCAAGCGAGTTCTTCAGGCATTTGGCCCTGCTTAGGGCAAGTGGAGCCAGTGCACTGCTTGGGATCCAGGACTCATGTCCCAGAAGACCTGAGCAAGCGCCGCTTTAAGACTGCACACCTTCAAGATCCAGGTACAAGATGTGCAAAATACTGTTCCAGCTGTATTGCACGTCTTTCTGCACCTACAGCTGAAACATGACAGGGAAATAATTCCTTCCGTCACTAAACTCAAACGGCTGAAGTCTATAGCGAGCGGCGCAGTACGTCAGCTTCCTGATGTAGGCATCATGTGCAATGACATCACTCCTCGCATGCACCTCCATCAGGACAGGATGTGGACGTCCCTGCTGTGAGCCTGGAGTTGCAAGTTTTGGATCATTTCCATTACAGATTTAATCAAGTGTCCCTCTGGCTACTTACTACACAAGGGAACCCGCCTACCACAATTAGGGGCTACTCTACAAGATGTTTTGCAATTGCTTGCATTAGAAAATTTCCAGTATTTCATACTGAAAAAGCCAAATTTTTTCAGTAGCCAGGGCAACCGCTAATAGCCAGCATGCAGCGATTGCCATGGCTGGCAACACTTTAGATCGCTGCTGTCAATGGCATCTAAAGGGACATGTGAATGCTCTGGTGGGCTGGGGTGATTGCAGGGGGCACCACACTAGAGGTAGGCGGAAGTCTTCCCTCTGTTCCCTGCTGTCCTGCGGCTCTGTGATTGATAGAGTCCAGTCAGGCGCTATCAATGGAGTTCAAAAGAACTCTAATGGATTCCTCCTGAAAGTCCCCTAAGGGACTAAAAGTGTAAGAAAAAAAATAGAAACTCACTATTGTCCAAGACAGAATTGGGATATGTCGTATTGTCATATGTGTATCGTGATGTATCGTATTGCCAGATTCTTGCCAATTCACACCTGGTGCTGAATGCAAGATTGTGGGGTCCCAGTGGTGGGACCCCTGCAGTCAGACATCTTATCCCCTATCCTTAGGATAGGGGATAAGTTTTCTTGGGGCCGGAGAACCTCTTTAATGCAGAAGGAAAGCTCTCTAGTCACTAATCCCAGCTGCATTATATATAACGAATACAGACATCAGTCATAATTTCATCTTTATTATGTAATGCATAACAAATACATACAGATGCTTATGTACACCGTCAGCCTTATTTCTGAGATAAGTGGTACACAACATTGCCAACAAGTTTAGTTGTCACTATTCCAGGCTCCACTGAATGAGTGATGTAGAGGACTCGTCCAAATTCCTAGCTGCTCTGAGTGCAAGGACTGAAGCCTTTGCAGTCAAGTTTGCAGGTCCTTCACAATAAGGAAATCTGAAAAAAATATAAGTGATAAGATTTTGGCTTATGTGCCATACAAGACTAAGAAATAAAGCTTATAAGCACTGCTTTCCAAACTGCGGACATTCTAGAAATTGCATAACCACAACTCCCAGCATGCCTGGCAGAAGATTCAGTTTGAAGCTAATGCTTTACAGGACTGATATCCCAGTGCAGAAGCTCAGAGGAGTACCAGTCAGCACAGACATCAGCCTGGGGCGGTATCTACAATCATCACAGCTCAGCACAAGGTAATGTCTAGGAGAATATACACTGATGTAACACTTACCTAGTAAGGACATTATGACCTGCAAAGGAAGAGAAGAATATTAGGAAGTCTGTTACATGTTAATCCACACTGTATTGTGCAAGACTAATGCTTAAAGGGTTACTCTGCTCCCAGCATCCGAAATGTCTGTTCTGCCTGCCCCCTTGTGACATGCTGTCACACCCCCTTCCATAGGGGGTGTGACATCATGAGGGGCAGGTGTGAACATTGAAGCCCACACCCTGCATTTGGAACAGAGTTCTGGATGCTGGGGAGTGGAGTAACCCTTTAATACCAATAGCCTAGTGCAGAAGCTCAGAGGAGTACCAGTCAGCACAGATATCAGCCTGGGGCGGTATCTACGATCATCACAGCTCAGCACAAGGTAATGTCTAGGAGAATATACACTTTGATGAAACACTTACCTAGTAATGACACTGACAATATGACCTGCAAAGGAAGAGGAGAATATTAGGAAGTCTGTTACATTTTAATCCACACTGTCTTATGTATTGTGCAAGACTAATGCTCAATACTGATGTCCCAGTGCAGAGCTCAGAGGAGTACCAGTCAGCACAGATATCAGCCTGGGGCGGTATCTACGATCATCACAGCTCAGCATAAGGTAATGTTTGTCTATACACTGATGTGACACTTACCCAAGTGATGACATCATGACCTGTAAGAGAAGACGACAATACATTAGTTTGATAATTACATAGATCAATCCTCATTTTTATTTTAAGGGGGATCTCATCAGGATAGCGACGATCCTTGTCACAGCCAACACTTGTGCCAGCTCAGGGTATAGTGGATGATTCATCATTGGTGCCCCCTTATGTCTCCCTAATCTACCTTTTGCAGAGCAGTAGAAACCTGTAGCAGCAGAACTTGTTACCAGATCTATCAAAGAGTGGAGAGATTTTTCCACAACCACCAATTACAGCTCAGCTAATGAGTTCTCGTAAAGTGAAAGCTGAACTGTAATTGGTTCCTAAGGGAATCTCTCCAGTTTCTCAGTTTGATAAGTCTGGGCCCAAGTGTTTAAAAATAGTCAGTATTCTTCAAAAGGATCGTAAGAGGGTGTCCTATACAACATGATTGTTCAGGAATGGAACTGCAGGAAATGCAGTGAAGACCCCTCAAACCTAACAGTGTCATGTAGATGATCAAATGGCTTTTACATTCATAAGTGATAAAGTTGTAACTTTCTGGCACAAGTTGGAATATATATAATTCCAGTACTTAAAGGGGTACTCCAGAACACTGTTCCAAATGCTGACCAGAAAATACTGGAGCATGTGATGTCATAGCTCCACCCCCTCAATGCAAGTCTATGGGAGGGGGCGTGACGGCTGTCACGCCCCCTCCCATAGACTTGCATTGAGGGGGCAGGGTGTGACATCATGAGGGGCGAGTCTATGACGACAAGCTCCAGCGTTCGGAACAGTTTGTTCCAAACGCTGAGCAGTGGAGTACCCCTTTAACAAACTTGGATACAAAAAATAAAAATAAAATCAGGTCAGTAAGTCTAGAGTAGGTGGAAGAGGTTCTCTCCTATCTTGACAGTTCCAGGTGGCAGCAGTACTGTATTGGATAGCGAGATTTTTAAATTGACTGCCTATAAAAATTCCTAAATTCTGGAGGTTTCACAGCTGGAGAAACGCTGTATTGTTCTGGACAGGATGATCAAATCGGCTCAGGGCACAAATTGTACTGGGCACTAGGAGACTTTAGCCTTCAACTGCATGAATGGAACTAGTAGGTTTTAACTCTTCCTGTCACTGACCTGTCAGATTTGAGGGTTCGTCACTGCTGACTACTTCCCTTTAATGTTAAGTGGGAGTGAATATTGCAGAGATGTATGGACAGGCCAGATTATGCAAGAACAGATGTAGAATGTGAAGCAGATAGCAGGGTTGACATTTTGTAGTATGACTATGAAGCTTCATTCTTTGCTACTTCGGCTTAAGGAGACTATGTACACTGCAAGATTAAAGCTCCTTACCAGAATGTAATCCCATCCACTGCAGCAGTCACCACTGGAACCCTGAAAGAGGAAGAGCAGTCATTACAGGTGCCCCAGAAATAACCATTGGGGCATCGCACCCCAACCTCCAGTCTGTCAGATACAGTAATTCTCATCAGAACTTTTCAGACGAACGAGATTCCATTAAATGAGATCATCATGTCAGCTGGAGTGAGGCTGCCTACTATCACAAGTGTTACCTAAAAAGAATACCACCTTCTCAGGGATACAAACAGTATCCCTGTAGGCCTGCATGTGCCAACTTAAAATACATCTGCAGTGCTTACCCAGGAATAGAAAAAAAAAAAAAACAAGTTTCCAAAAAAAAAAGCACCTGTGCTCAGGTTGTTTGCGTTGTTATAGCTTTGCTCCATTCTCTGTAATAGACCAGAGCTGCACTATCACAGCCTGAGGACAGGTTTGTTGCTTTACTCCTGGATAACCGATTCTAGATCAAAGATCCTGTTCAGATGTTACAAGCGATCAAGTGTTTATTTTTACAATTAAAGGCTACATTGCCAAAGTAGGTGGGGCCAAGTGGAATGGGGCTGTTGCCCCCGAACTAAGGGTGCTTTCACAAACATTTTCAGCCTACAGCTGCCGATCTGGCTGGGAGGGGAAAGCCGTGCGCTCCTGTACCCCAGTGCTGAAATCCATTAACTTTAATGAGCCGACTGAGTCGTTTTGATTCCGGTCAGCTCATTTTCAACCAGTATCTGTTTTTTGACCAGACCTAAGACTGTAGTATACTATGGTTTTAGGTCTGGTCAGAAAACAAGATACAGGTTGAATATTAGCTGACCAGAATCAAAAAGAGACTCCGGTCGGCTCATTAAAGTCATTGGATTTCAGCGCTGGTCCAGGAGTGCACGGTTTTCCCCTCCCCCAGCCGGCTCTGGCAGCCATAGGCTGAAAACTGGTAAAGCACCCCAAGACATGCTTGCGGAACAGGCATTAGTTGCAGCTAAAATTTACATCAGGTTTAAGACTGGCATACGAAGCACAGGTCTTGGAAAGTATCTTTTCTAGTATACTGTATAGATCTAAAGCTCAGGAGCCAGTAATTGAAACTTACCAGTGAGTTTCTGATATGTAAACCTTCAGAGCTTCAATAAATCCACTTCATCCTCTGCTCCTCGTATCCTGCAGGACAGTCTATTGTTAGGTTTATACATCACACAGAGGAAGAGGATAGAGAAGAGGAAGAGGATAGAGAAGAGGAAGAGGATAGAGAAGAGGATAGAGAAGAGGATAGAGAAGAGGAAGAGGATAGAGAAGAGGAAGAGGATAGAGAAGAGGAAGAGGATAGAGAAGAGGAAGAGGATAGAGAAGAGGAAGAGGATAGAGAAGAGGAAGAGGATAGAGAAGAGGAAGAGGATAGAGAAGAGGAAGAGGATAGAGAAGAGGAAGAGGATAGAGAAGAGGAAGAGGATAGAGAAGAGGAAGAGGATAGAGAAGAGGAAGAGGATAGAGAAGAGGAAGAGGATAGAGAACAGAAACTGCTCAGGAGTTCATTCCTTTTCATTGTGTTATCATAGTGAGCTAGTTTGACTCATCATCGCAGTCTCGTCCTCAGTACATGGAGCTGTATGTAGTTACCTACCTGGTGTGTAGGGCTGCAGACTCCTGTTCTCCAGTAATCCTACAAGGACAGCCAATATTTAGGAACTGACTGCACCAGAGAAGACATCAGTATGATACCAGAAGACTCAGTATGGTACCAGTCAGTCACGGAATATCAGACTGGGGCGGTAATAGGATCATCACAGGCTTCACATTAGACTCACAGCTCAATACACAGCACTGAATTACCTGCTAGAGTCCGTCCAGATCCAATGTACCTGGAAGAATAAAGCAGAATTAGTACTGACCGGAGTTCCTGCCATTATGAGCTTTACCAGTGACTACAAGAGGATAAACGCGACCCTTGTCAGACCGTTCCTGCTGGAACATGGCCTCCATCCTCTCCTCCTGATGATACCAGTGGGTTCACCTTTTCAGGCTCTGGCACCATTCAGGAGGTCGGACATGTGAAGGTTTCATCATAAGGGCGTATATGTTTTTTATAGACTACAGAATATACATACAAGTCAATTCTTACCATGTCCTAAAGGGATCTACTGTCATGTTCAACCTGCAGAAAACAAAACCAGCATTAAAAGTAGAATAAAAAAAACACAAGTTTTTTTTTAAGGAAGCTAAAGCTCCATCAGAACTCCACCATGCTATGAGTGTTCTTCACAGCGGTTCAGACGAACGAGACTTCTAAAGTCATCATTTGGAGCAGACTTAATGTACTGGGGCCAAGTGCCCATTTTCTTGCTTAATTTAGAAGTTACACAAGAACCTGTGAAGTAAATGCAAGTAGCCAGACATTGCAGACTAGGAAGATGAACAGCTCCAAAGCATTCTTTACACCGACAGATTTGTCAGGGACCAGACAGAAGTTGCATTGTGCCTCTGCCATGTAGATTATACTGTATAAGAGTTCATGCATGTTTATAGCAATACGGTATGGTCAGCTATGATTACCACCATTTTTAGGTAAAGCATCTGAAGGCCATTTAAAAAGCCTTAAAGGGGTATTCCACTGCTCAGCATTTGGAACTAACTATACCGAACGCTGGAGCCGGGAGCTTGTGACGTCACACCCTTCCCCCTCAATGCAAGTCTATGGGAGGGGGCGTGACAGGGCTTTGACAACACGTCCTCCCAGTGCCAGCGTTCGGAACAGTTTTTCCAAATGGTGAGCAGCAGAGTACTCCTGTAAACAGCAAGACCTTCAAGCTAAGTAAGAGTCAAGGGAAGGTTTCACACTAAAAGTGCCAGCCTGGCAAAAAGTCTGAAATACTGACTTGTGATTAGCCAGGGTGAGGATTGTAGCTGTAGTACAAAGTTTGTCTTACATAATTAGTCTTAGTTTGCAGACACTGGTGAAACTTACAGAACTTCTGGTAATGAATACAATTAGAAATATGAAGATCTATATTCTAATAGAGCAGTTCAGTCCACAAGTTATGAAACATACCTTTTTCTTTACGATGCCATCTTAAAATTTGGCACATCATTAAAGCCCTGAAGAAAAACACAATAGATTAAAAAAAATAAAGCACAGGACATGGTTCATTGTCAACACCTGCAGCCTCATCTCAGAATATATAGGGCATCACTACCAGTCAGATATATGCTTGTCTAGATTTATTCATCAGCGATGAGGCCCGGAATAGGCAAGTTACACCGGGGTCAAGACTCACCTGCAACAGCCGTCACCCGACATCTTCACCAGGAACATCTGAGGAGCTACAAAGAAAAGAAAAATAGGCTAAGTATGTATACACCCATATGTCACATGTACAGGAGCCAGATACACAGCAGAACATATCAAATTTGCCTAACCAGAGATTCTAAGGGTGGATTCATACTACAGAATTGTGCCGAAAGCCGTTCAGCACGCAAGGTCACCACTGACAGCAATGAAGTCCATGTGGAAATCCACTGAGCGCATCCTTGAATTTCTGTGGTTCAATTTCGTGCTATAAAAATGGTTTACTGTGCAGTAGAATCCCATTGGAAGGCTGCTGCACCAAGATTTCTGTAGTGTGAATGGGCCCTCTACTTGACAAACTTAAGGGTACATTCACATGTACAGAATATGCTGCAGATCCTGTATGTGTGAATGAACCCTAATTGAGTTTCACTAGATTAAAGGGGTACTCCAGTGGAAAACATTTTCTAATCAACTGGTGCAAGAAAGTTAGATTTGTAAATTACATCCATTTAAATTTTTTTAATCCTTCCAGTACTTAGCTGCTGTATCCACCACAGGAAGTTTCATTTCTTTTCCGTCTGACCACAGTGCTCTGTTGATACCTTTGTCCATATCAGGAACTGTCCAGAGTAGGAGCAAATCCCCATAGAAGACCTCTCCTGATTCGAACAGAGGTGTCAGCAAAGAGCACTGTGGTCAGACTGGAAAGAACTGAAAGAAATACAACTTCCTGTGGAGCATACAGCAGCTAGTAACTGGAAGGATTAATATTCTTTCAATAGAAGCGATTTACTAACTTTTTGGCACCAGTTGATTTTAAAGTGTTTAAAAACTGCAGTACCCCCTTAATACACTGTCAGACTGTCACCAAGCCAACATTGTCAGCCCACCACAGGGACAGGCCCAGCACTCTACCATAGCCACTCAGCCAGTGAGGTTCTCTCCACTGTCAACTCAGAAAGAGAGAGTTCAAAGTGCTATCATCTTCGTGGCTTATGTACATGACACGCTGCTTAAGCAGATCCTCCAAATACAAGTAGTGACGCATTGCACAACATGACATGCGGCTGCACTGAGCACCACCAAAAGGCAACAGCACTAGAGGGCCATTACCTTGTATAGTGAAGGCATATTGCTTGCCAGGAGCCCTGCCATGTAGGTAACAGATAAGGTGATCACCTCTAATTTCAGGGGTCCTAGAGGTCCCTGCCCATAGATAAGGATGTGATGGCATAATAGTGATCCTCTACTTTAGAAGATGGGAACATTCATGTACTACAGCTCCTGCACTAGTCCTTTTGGAGAGGCTTGGCCATGTGCTGTACTGAGAGCAGCTCCAACTAGTGGTGAAACTATGAAATTGTATTATACCAATATATTGCAACCTATTGGCAGCCATAGTAGTGATCTGTGTCCTGTAATGTTATGTTCCCCATCAGTGTAAACTCAGACGGCAGATTTACACAAGTCCCCAACAGAATGAGAGGTTACAAATCCCATCCACCATCTTTCTACTAGAGGTGAGCGAATTTACAGTAAATTCGATTCGTCACGAACTTCTCGGCTCGGCGGTTGATGACTTATCCTGCATAAATTCATTCAGCTTTCAGGTGCTCCGGTGGGCGGGAAAAGGTGGATACAGTCCTAGGATAGAGTCTCCTAGGACTATATGCACCTTTTGCAGCCCACGGGAGCACCTGAAAGCTGAACTAATTTATGCAGGATGTCATCAACTGCCGAGCCGAGAAGTTCGTGACGAGTCAAATTTACTGTAAATTCGCTCATCTCTACTTCCTACATACAAGCAACTTCAGTTGCAAGTTTCAAAGCTTGTAAAGAAGCATGCACACCCCGTTTTTGCAACACAGTTGCCATCTCAGGTTTTTGATGGAATACCGATTCCTCAAAACTGGACTAGACTACAAATTTCAACCCCTATATGGTTAAAAACTATACGATGTGAAAAATGTCCGGTTGCATCTGTATTTAAAGAAAGATGTACACTTGGTAACTTTTCACTCCATTTTGAATAAAGTTTAACTTTGATGGAAAATCCAAGAAAAAAAAAATAAAAATGCTGTGTTTGACATCCAGTTTACAATGTTAAGTCAATGCCTATGGCTTCGTACGATTTTAACTTGAAACCGCAGACGGGAACCGCATAGCAAAAACGTGGTGTGCATGCACCCCAAGAATTCTAAATTGTGTATATCCCCATCTCCACTAATAGCTCCAGGGCTGTAAAGCCAAAGCAAGATACAAATTATGTAACTCCCATTAATACTAATGAGTTGCACAAATGGCGCAGTTCCGTTCACTAGTTATGCAGCTGCTAAAGATATGCAAGGCTAGGTTCATCCAGTCATTGTGCTCCAACCCAGCGCACAATGGATCCCATTGACTTGAATGGGCTTCACCAGGTGTCCAGTATTTTACATTGGACACTGGGAGTTGTAGTTTAGCAACAGCTGGAGGAACACTAGTAGATAAGGTGCACTGCCCTATGGGTCTTACATTCACATTCAACACTCCATAATGTTTATATCAGTTTCCCAACCGGGGTGCCTCCAGCTGTTGCAAAACTACAACTCCCAGCATGGCCGGACAGCCTTTGGCTGTCCGGCCATGCTGGGAGTTGTAGTTTTGCAACAGCTGGAGGCACCCCGGTTGGGAAACTGTGGTATAAACACTAAGAAAGTGAATGTAGTGGTGGTAAAGTAGGCCCACTGACCCCCATTCATTTAGAGGACAACCCCGCCCAAGTCCCAATCAGCATGGAGGCCGAGTCCTCATACCCCTATGGGTTAGGTAGTTGTTCCCTATACAGGTTATGGTCTTATTAGGTTACCCTCTAATTCCCCTGTACACATTAGAACAAGTCATTGCACTTACCAGTCGTGTCAGGAGTCATCTGCACCTGTAGGAATAAAATAAGGCTCATTAAGACATTGTAAATACTAGAAATCCCTATAAGCAATGTAAAGTAGTCCCAAGGCTGCAGGATACAGTCTATAAAAGGTGATCACGTGGCTCAGAAACTTCAACTCTCCTCACGGAACTCAGTACAGGTCTGTGATAAGTCTCATCCTAGACACGGGGCGGACTGATATCTCTGGTGGTGCTGGTGCGCTACGGTGTAAAACCGCACACGTAACGCAGTTAATATAGCACCGGGCGTGTATCAGCGGTACCGCACTATCCACCCGTAGTGCAGGAAGCATCTCACCGCATGGCCGCTAGTAGGATGCCGACGGATTACAACTCACCATCCGAGGAGGGAAGGTCGTCCGAAATGGCCGATTTGTAAGCGAGCGTGCGCTTTTATAGCAGAAAAAAAAAAAAGCAAAGCATGACGGGAAAGGCGGGCCGGCACGCGCACGCGCAGAATGGTAAACTAACTTTTTTTTTTTTTTTACTTAAAATGAACTTTATCAACAACCGTGAACGCGCAAATAACACACAGTCCCCATAGGGATCTATATGACCGAGATTTATCAAACTGTGTGAGAGGTAAAATAGAGAGATTGTCCCACAGCAGCCAATCACAGCTCAGCTAACGAGCTGAGGTAAAGTGAAAGCTGAGCTGTGATTGGTTCTTGTGGGAAAATCCCTCCACTTTTTCTCTCACACAGTTTGATAAATCTGGGCCATAGTTTTTGTAGCATGTGCTCGGATTTATAATGTAAAACAGTTTAAAATAAATAATAATAATAATAATGATATAAAAATGTAAAGGCTTTAGTTATTCTTCCTAGTCTGACAAAGAAATTGTGTGGTAAATTGTGTGATTGTAACTAAAAAGTTAGTTGACCTGTGAGAATCCTCTTCAGCATTTGCACAACTACAACTCCCAGCATGCCCTGACAGTTTTTAAGAAGAAGGGTCATGCCCCACAGCACAGGAAAACTTATCCCTGCCGTGATCGTCTCCCACAGAGTGGCACGTCATGACGATTGATGAGCGGCATTGGCCATATTCGAATTCGTGATATTTTGCGAATATATAGACGAATATTCGTTCTATATTCGCGAATTTTGTGTATTCGTTATATTCGCATATGTGAATATTCGCATGTTCACGTATATGAGGAAGAAAACAGTGAGGGGGTGGGCAACTTTACTATTGGTTGCTGGGGATGTTGTTGATAACCTCTGACAAGTGTATTTGCATCGTTTAATTGGCCCACAAGTGAAAAAAAGGAATTTGCGAATATTGACATATGCGCATATGCGGAAAAAGTGAATATTCGTAGTTTTGAATATATAGAGAATATATTCGCAATATTAACAAATTCGCGAATTTGTGATATTCACGATAAGAATTCGAAGTGCGAATATTCGTGCCCAACACTAGTCATGACCCCTGTTCGAAGCAGGGGCCGCCACGCTCCCTCCATATATCTCTATGCGAGAGTTGTTCAGCAATCTGGCTCTTCCATAGAGATATATTGAGGGGGCATGGCAGCCCCCGCTTTGGGCGGGGGTCATAACGCGCCACTCTGTGGGAAAGCCGGCGCTCCGTACAGATGACCAGCGGATACGTTTTCTGTACTGTCGGGCATGAGACTTGTCCTTTAAGGGTATGTTCACACTATGTTTTTTTAGCTGAATCTCTGCTCGCGGAATTCAGCGAGCGGAGATGCAGATGGCGGCGGCGGTAGGACCACACGGCACTGCGCCGTCACCATTGATGGCTATGCAGTGTCGCGGACTTCTGGGCAAAGAATGAACATGTTCTTTCTTTGCGCAGAACAATTTCAGTGGCGGAATTGTCTGCCGCTGAAATTCCGCAGTGTGAACGGGTCTCGCGGAAGACCCATTCACACAGATGCTAACGTTCACTGTGCGGAATTTCACTTACGGTATTCCGCTCACGGAATTCCGTGGCAATTCCGCAGTATGAACATACCCTAAGGCTATCAACACAAGATGGGAGTTGTAGCTTTTAAACAGCTAAAGAGCTACAGTTTGGAGGGCACTCTGTACTAGTGTTTCACAACCAGGGTGCCCACAGCTGTTGCAAAACTACAACTCCCAGCATGCCCGGACTGCTAAAGGCTGTAGGGAGTTGTAGTTTTGCAATGGCTGGAGGCTCCCTGGTTGAGAGAAATTGTTCTATACTGGTGCTCCCCACTTGTTGCTCTTCAGTGTTTGCAAAACCACAATTCCCATCATCATTGGAATTGTAGTTTTGGAACAGCTGGAGGGCTACATGTTGAGGGACACTCTATTCCAGTGTTTCCCAACCAGTGTGCCTCCAGCTGTTGCAAAACTACAACTCCCAGCATTCCTAGACAACCTTTAGCTATCCGGGCATGCTGAGAGTTGTAGTATTGCAACAGCTGGAGGCACTCTAGAAGGGAAACACTTGTTCTTTACTGGTGCTCTTCATTCGTTCCAAAACTACAACTCCCATCATGATGGAAATTGTAGTTTTGGAACAGCTGGAGAGCTACAGTTTGGGTGACACTATACTATGTGTCCCCAACCTGTGGCTCTCCAGCTGTTGCAACACTACAACTCACAGCAGGCCCGTCAGCTGAGCATGGTGGGAATTGTAGTTTTGTAACTGTTGGTGTGCCACAAGTTGGAGAACACTGCTCTATCCCAACCAATCAGATAGTTTTATCACAGGTTGGTTGCTACGAGCAACTCTCAGGCATCAGCCGCCATGATGGATGTAAACGTTTATGTTAAAGGCTCATTCACACTACAGAAGATTGGAGATTCCGTCTGGAGCGGACGTCGGCAAAACAAGCCAGAGCTAGGACTGTTCTGAAGTGTGCCATCTTAATAGACCGCAATGTATTTCAGATCAGATTCTGAACATGTTTATGCGTGGAGTCTGGGGCCCAGAAATTCCATAGTGTGCATGGAGCAACAGAATCCCATTGAGAACAATGGAAGGCTGCTGCACCATATCTTCCAAGCAGAATTCTGGAGCGGAATTCAGCTTGAAAAATCTGTAGTGTAACTTTATTAGAGTTTGGGGCTAGGTTACACTTGTTTCTTCCCAGCCCCCCATAAAACCACTCCAAGGAAACACTACAATCTTTGCACAGCAGTTAATCTTTCAGAAATACAGCTATGGAAAGTCTATAGGGAATTATGAAGCGTCAAACCCACTTGCTATTTTTTCTTTTGGTGTTTTTGTCACACTTTTTTGCCATTTTTTTATTTTTTATTTTGGCTCAGTACTAGTTTCCTAAAATCGCAGCATGCTAAGACTATGGTGTTTTTTTCTCTCTGGTGGTTGTAGTTTTGCAACCTAGGATATAGAATGTATGTATATGTCAGGATCCGGATACTGTGAGGATACTGGTGGTGGATCCTCTGTGTCAGTGTGGTGATGACGTGGGCCGCACCAGGGAAACGGAGTCTAAGGGGTTACTGGTTTTCACCAGAGCCCGCCGCAAAGCGGGATGGACTTGCAGCGGCAGGTAACCCCCAGGTCGTTCCACCCGATAGCGACTCAACCCCAACTGACGGCTGAGACAGGCGCGGTACAAGGGATTAGGCAAGAGCAAGGTCGGACGTAGCAGAAGGTCAGGGCAGGCAGCAAGGATCGTAGTCAGGGGCAACGGCAGGAGGTCTGGAACACTGGCTTGGGACATACAAGGAACGCTTTCACTGGCACAAGGCAACAAGATCCGGCGATGCTGGGAAGGGGAAGTGAGGTATTATAGGCATGGACACAGGTGTGAGCACTAATTGGGCCAGGCGCCAATCAGTGGCGCACTGGCCCTTTAAACCGCAGAGAGCCGACGCGCGCGCGCCCTAGGGTGCGGGGCCGCGCGCGCCGGGACTGAGCCGTCGGGGAACAGGACGGGTAAGGAGACTGGGATGCGAGCAGCGAGCGGGCGCGTCTCGCTACGCGGGTCGCATCCCCGCAGGTGACATTAATGCAGCGCTCCCGGTCAGCGGGTCTTACCGGGGCGCTGAGAGAAGGTGAACGCCGCGAGCGGTCCGGGGAGGAGCGGGGACCCGGAGCGCTCGGCGTAACAGTATATAATAACATTTTGTAATAGTACATTAGAGCAGGCCTTAGACCGGGTTCACTCAGTGGAAAATGTGCAAAAAAATACGTGTGGACATTCCGCACCACTGATGAGTCCAGCGGGTGCTAGGACTGCTCAGAAATGCGCCATCTCATGGACAGCAATGCATTTTTTTCTGCAGATGCTGGAATCGGGATTTCTGCCATGTGCACAGTGTAGCACACTCCCATTAAAATTAATAGGACTCTGCTGCAGCGGTCCGGTGGAATTTCGCACTGACATTCCATTGTATGAACATACCCTTAGGGGAGGAATAGAGGCCTAAGGGTCTATTCACATGGGCGGAATTTCTGCTGGCGGAATTCCATCTCAAATGAAAGCCCAATAGACTTCTATGGGATTCCACACTTCAAAATTTCCGCAAGCGGAATTTCCGCACAAATTCCACATGAATTCCACACAAAATCCGCACAAGTCAGAGACCACCCAAGGAAGCAAAATTGGTGTGGAAATTCCGCCCATGTGAATAGACCCTTAGGTTATGTTCACACAACAAAAATTCCCCATAGATTTGTGAATTCCGCAAGCGCATTAACTTGGCCTAAATACCCCATCTTTCAATTATTTGAGGAATCTATGCAGAATTTCTGTGGAAATCGTGCAGATTTATTGCCGAATTTCTGCAAGACTCTGCAGTGCACATAAAAGAAAAGTGATTTCATTCACTGGAAAAGGGGTACTTTGGTGGAATCATTTTTGGGAAAATTTAACTGCTACCAGAAAGTTAAAGGGGTACTCCATTGGCCAGCGTTTGGAACATTGGCCCTGATTTACTATTCTAAACCCTACATGTTTTGCCGGGTTGTGCGCTTGATTCTGGCGCATTGCCCCAGAAATTCTGTTTGCGCTAGAATTTGTGCCAGATTTGGAAAAAACCCTGAACAACTCTCCATTTTACTGGACATTTTCACAGAAGCCCAACATATTTACTAAGGTTTCCACAGAAAATGTAGTAGATTTTAGCTGAGGAAAACCCGACAGATCAGAACATGTGTAAAAAAAAAAAAAAAAAAAAGCAAAATGTAGGGAAACCTTAGTAAATACAGTGGAAAAAATATTGTAAGGAATTAAAACCCACAAATCAAACTCCACTCTACGCTTAGTAGATCAGGGCCATTTTGTCGGTCACGCCCCCTCCCATAGACTTGCATTGAGGGGGCATGGTGTGATGTCACACAGGGGCGTGGCCGACCCCCCGCAGCACGAACATAGCTAAATGTTCCGAATGCTGGCCAATGGAGTACCCCTTTAAAGATTTTTTAACATAGAAGTAATTTACAAATCTGTATAACTTTCTTGCACCAGAAGAAAGTTGTTTTCCACCAGAGTACCTCTTTAAATTCTGCAAAATCCGCATTTAGTAGAGGAAAAAAAAAGCCCCATTAAATTTAATGGGCTCCCACAGCTTAATTTTGCAAAAATATAAGACATGACTTATATTTTTGCAGAACACGGAATACAGAGTTTTAGCTGCAGAACGTCTGCAGTGAGACGACGGATGAACGTGAACTGTCCCATTCAAATGAAAGGGATTAAAGGGTACCTCTCATCAAACAAACTTTTGATATATTATAGATTAATGTATGCAGAATAACTTTACAATTGCATGTTATTAAAAAATATGCTTCTTTCTATTTAATTTTCCACTTTGAAGAAATGACCACTAGGGGTCTCCCTACCAGTCCTGGCAGCAAGCATTTCAGACTCATGCTGGAGTCCTAAACACTACGAGCTGCCAGTCTGCTTTGTTCACAAAGGAGAACACTCAGAGCTGCCAGCCTGCTTTGTTCACAGCCTGTTTGGCTGTGAACAAAGCAGGCTGGCAGCTCTGAGTGTTTAGGACTCCAGCACGAGTCAGAAATGCTTGCTGACAGGACTGATCGGGAAAAATACAATAGAAAGAAGCATATTTTTCATTAACATGCTATTGGAAAGTTATTCAACATTCATTCATCTAAAATATATCAAAAGTTTATTTGATGAGAGGTACCCTTTAATTCAAGCATCAGTTTCTACAGGGCTGGAGGGAAAAGATGCTGGACGCCAGACAAATGTAAAGGAGGCCTTACAGAGTGAATTATTAAAGGTAACCAATCAGTAGATTTTAGCAGATATAACTCTTAACAATGTGTTATATATATATGCTAAAATCGTTATCCTCACCATCCCCGGGCGATGTTTTTGCCTCCAGGGATGGAGAAGATATTAAGTTATAAAGTCCTCCCCGGCCGCCCCGCAAGTAGTCCCCTGGACAGAGACTTGTGCTTACCAGCGCCTGACGCTCCCCATTGCTCCGGTCATGGCTCTGCCCTGTCGGCTTGATTGACAGCTTGCATAATTGCTCTGCTCCCTATGCAGATGGTGCAGGGTGGTGACGCGAGCCGTCAATCAAGACGAGGAGACAATACCACGGCCGGAGTGACAGGTGCTAGTAAGTATAAGACTCCGCCCAGGGGACTACTTGCGGGGCAGCTGGGGGGATTTTTGGGATGAGCAAGAGCCCAATGAATGCGATTAAAACGTAAAAGTTCTGATCCCATTTGTGGCAATAGAGCGTGAAACATAGCTGTCACACAACTTTTTAAATGGGTACTCCGCTTCTCAGTGTTTGGAACAAACTGTTCCGAACACTGGAGCCGGGAGCTCATGACATCATAGCCCTGCCCCCTCATGACGTCAGTCCCCGCCAACTCAATGCAACTCTATGGGAGGGGGAGTGACAGCTACACGCCCCCTCCCATAGACTTGCATTGAGGGGGCAGGGCGTGATGTCATGAGGAGGCAGGGCTATGACAAAACAAGCTCCTGGCTCCAGCTGTCAGAACAGTTTGTTCCAAACACTGAGCAGCGGAGTACCCCTTTAAGTCGAGTTCAGTTTTGGCCAAGCAACTACTACAAATAATACCCCGGACAAGAACTGTCTTTCAAATATCCTTACTTAAGTTTAACATCTTGTAATTTAGCAGTATGGCTTCTTGCATTAGGCCTCTAAGGCATCGGCCACCTCATCTAGTTTGGATTTATTATCGGCCACCCCTTTCCAGGATTTGTGAGGTGAAGTCACTTATGGCCTTGTTCAGCTCATGTTGACAGAGTCGCTGTATACGTTAAAACATGGCAGCAAGAGTGAGCTCATCCAGGTCGGTAGAGGCAGGACGGCCTACTGCAGCGAGAGTGAGTGCCGCCATGTTGGAAGAGGCCCCAGTCCAGAACAGCTAGGGAATAGACTGAGGTAGCACTTGGGTACGTTGTAATTTCCTTTTTGCAGACTTGGCCATGTCAGAAAACAATGAGGAGCAAGTATCCCCACTATAAAGCCGATTTATGGCACTGAGAAGGCGGAAATAGTGGAAACGGCACGGAGCTCACATGAAAGACATCCAGCTCGGTGAGCTGTGCGCGTGTGCCCCCGGAATACCCCTTTAACATGTCATCTCCACCATAATGATTATCCCACAAAATTGCACAATTTTGTTTTTGTTTCAGTTTCACTCCGCATTTTATTTTTTGTGTGGTGGCCCAGTACGGGAGTTGTACCCCCATACCCCTGCTGCCCTGTCCGGCAGCCTTCCTACAGTGACCTCTGGGCCCCCTCTACACCTGTCGCCTTGTATATATATCTATTGCTTGTATTATATTGTATAATGTTTATAAAAGGTGTTATATCTTTAAGAATTGTAAACATGTGATCACCAGTTGTCATGTGAGTGTAACCCAATGAGGTATCAGTGACCATGTGACCTTAGGGTGACCTATGGGACTCCTCAGAGTCTCCCCCATATAAGCCCTGGGTGGAGCCGCTGTTCTCTCTCTTTCTGCTTATGCTGAGTTACAGCAAGGTCAAGTCCAAGAGTGTGTCCATAGGAGGCCTCAATCAGTCCAGAAGCCACAAGTCTACAAGTAAGCTATATTTGAAGTTTAGAGGTCTGCACTCTTGGTGAGGTTGTAGAAAAATGACACTTTTCTGGCGCCTGCTGGATCAGGAGATGGATTTTGAAGGATGCCAAAACTCCAAGTAGTTAGGAACAACGTTCTTTTATTGTAGCAAAATAAACAGTTGACAACGCGTTTCGAGAGGGTCTGCACCCCTCTTCCTCAGGTCAGGGACCTCTACATTTCAACACCACCCCAAGACGCTGGGCACGGATGGACATGGGTTGCTGCTTCCTCTTTACTTAAGGCCAACAACGGTGTTGCGCTCGGAGCGCAACACAGCAAGGTGAGCAGTTACATTATACACACCTTTCTGAACCTGCCGCCACAAGGTAAAGACACAGGGTGCGCCGAAGCATGTCCCCCTTTTTATTTTTCATATCCAATTGATATTTGAAGTTTAGTTAGTCCAAGTCAAGTCAGTCATCTGTCTTCAGTCAGCATGGCCTGCAGCAATATTGTCCCAGTCCACTACAAGTCCCAGCAAGCCCTGAGGTCTCTGAAGTCACTGGTCACCTCCGTGGGCCTAGCCAAGCTGTATAGACTGTTATATCTGTCACTCAGTAAAGCTACCGTTGTCCGTAACTTGGCGTTGAAGTCATTATTGCCCCCGTGCCTAGCCCAGGATCCAGCGGTATATCTTGGGGTGATATTATGGATAATTCCCGCCCTGGCGTCACGAATACAAGGGGTTAAAGGGATACTCCGGTGGAAACCTTTTTTCTTTTAAATCAACTGGTGGCAGAAAGTTAAAGATATTTGTAAATTACTTCTATTAAAAAATCTTAATCCTTCCAGTACTTATTAGCTGCTCAATGCTACAGAGGAAATTCCTTTCATTTTGGAACACTGATGACATCACGAGCACAGTGCTCTCTGCTGACATCTCTGTCCATTTTACCGAGCATACATAGCAGGTGTGTGCAAAGGGCAGCATGGTGGCTCAGTGGTTAGCTCTGCTCCCTTTCAGTGCTGGGAACTTGGGTTCAAATCCCACTAAGGACAACAATAAATAAAGCATTATTATTATAATAACGTCAGCAGAGAGAACTGTGCTCGTGATGTCATCAGAGAGCATTCCAAAAACAAAAGCATTTCCTCTGTAGTATTCAGCAGCTAATACGTACAGGAGGGATTAAGATTTTTTTAATAGAAGTAATTTACAAATATGTTTAACTTTCTGCCACCAGCTGATTTCAAAGAAAAAAGGTTTTCACCGGAGTACCCCTTTAATGCCACCTGCCCCTAGGGTAATACCATCTGCCCTCATCACACCCTCTACCATATTTGGTTTTGCAATACATTATAATAAATATAATAATAATTAAGGTGAGAAGGCAAGGGGGGGGGGGACAGACAAAAAAAAAAAAAAAAAAACAATCAATAATCACAGTGCAGAGAAATGGTTAAAAATAGGGAAAATTTGTCCAAATTACATAACAGGTAAACTTATTTTATTATACATTTGCTCCACCTTTTTATTGAAGAGAAGTTTGAGCTTTCATGTGCAATGTTACAGACTTGGTGACTGACTCGTAGACGAATATTTTAGATCAGGTAACAGTAAGTTGCTACTTTTTACTACAACTACTGAAAAGTGACAGGATTTTCACAGCAAATTGTTAACCACATAGTGATGCTTCAGACATCCAGCCTGTCTGCTCTTATGAAGTCAATGGGGCAGATTTACTATGGCAAATGTGTCACAATTCTGGAGCATTTTGTGCCCCAAAAAAAACCAAAAACAAACGACTGACGTGACTTGCACCAGATTTCCAGTAGTGTCTCAACATACAATATTAGTTGGTTCCAGGACGACCATTGTATGTTGAAACCATTGAATGTTGAGTCCATAACTCTACGGAAATCTGGTAATTGGTTCGGAAGCCATGCAGACATACTACCGCTCCTTTTATGTTGGAAGTGGTAGTACCCCTTTTACTCACCTCCCTCGCTCCCCCAGTTCCTCCAGTATTGCTTCTCCATTCCCAGTTGTGATCGTCTTCCTAGTGTTGGTAGTCGATGCGTTAGAGCAGTGGTCCCCAAACTGTGGCTCTCCAGATGTTGCAAAACTACAATTCCCAGCATGCCTGGACAGCCGTTGGCTGTCCAGGCATGCTGGGAGTTGTAGTTTTGCAACATCTGGAGGGCCACAGTTTGGGGACCACTGCGTTAGAGTGCAGCTCAGGGAATCATCACGTCTCAGCCAGTATTAAAGGGGTACTCTGCCCCTAGACATCTTATCCCCTATCCAAAACATAGGGCTTAAGATGTCTGATTGCGGGGGTCCCGCCGCTGCTACACCCGGTTTTCATTTAGAGCGTTGGGTGCAGCGCCAGAGGCTTGTGACGTCACGGCCACGCCCCCTCAATGCAATGCTAGCCCCACATTGCTAGTCATCCGGCCTGGAGCAAAGTTCGCTCTGTGCACCGGAAGTCTGGGGTGCAGCAGCCGAGACTGCGGGGGTCCTCAGTGGAAGGACCCCAGCGATCAGACATCTTATCACCTATCCTTTGGATAGCGGATAAGATGTCTAGGGGTGGAGTACCCCTTTAAAAGAGTACTCCGGTGGAAAACATTTTTTTTAACTCAATTGGTGCCAGAAAGTTAAACAGATTTGTAAATTAATACAACACGGAGAAGTAAGAAAAGGAGAGAGAGCACACTAAAGGGTTACTCCACCTGTAATGGGGATACTGCGTAGTATCAGTGGCCCATAATCAGTCTCCTGCGGGGTGCACATACGAAAAGTATGAAGTATCGATATCTATAACAACAAAGACACGTATGTGCACTCAACAGAGACAACTCGGCATGGGAGTCCGGTCCACGAAAGGCTGGATCACAGCATCGGTGCTGGTAGATGGGCTCTTCGGAGCGCCCATCTACCTGCACTGATGCTGTGATCCAGCCTTTCATGGACCGGACTCCCATGCCGAGTTGTCTCCGTTGAGCGGTGAGTGCACGTACTTGTCTTTGTTGTTATAGATTTGTAAATTACTTCTATTGAAAAATATTTGTCCTTCCAGTACTTATTAGCAGCTGTATGCTACAGAGGAAATTCTTTTATTTTTGAATTCTAGTCTGTCATAGTCAAGTCAGTCAAGTCTACTAAAGTCAGCATGGGATTGCATTATTCAGTCCAAGTCCACTACAAGTCCCAGCAAGCAAGTCTCCTGAAGTCACTGGTCATCTCCTTGGGACTGAGCTGTAATGACTATAACACCTGTCTGCCTCAGTAAAGCTGCCGTTGTTCCGTAACCTTGCACCAGAGTGATTAATTGCCCTGCGCCTGGCCCAGGAACCAGCGGCCATACCTCGTGTGGTGTAGAGGATAACTACGCCCTGGGGTCACGAACACAAGGGGTTAATGCCATCTGCCCCTAGGGTAATAACATATGCCCTTACATCGCACCCTCACCACAGAGGTTTTACAGTATTATTAGTATTATAGGATGGAGGTTGTGCAGTATTATAAGTATTATAGGATGGGAGTTGTGCTGTAGAGGGTGGGGATGGCTGCAGAAAAGCGCGTCTTAGTATAGTCTAAAAAAAAGAAGTTGTCAAAGGAACCATCAGAGAAGACATCACCTGTGAATCACTGGATATCATATACTTGTGTTAATTTAACCCCATAAAGCATTACTGGCATTAAAAAAAACTTTTAAGATGTCATGCAGGCGTGTCAAAAGTCTTGATCAGTCCGAGTCTCAGTGCTAAGTCAAATGTCTTGCTTGTACCCCGATTGTTAGGAGATGACCCCCCCCCCCCTCAATAATTTACAGGTGACATACATTTTAATGTGTATGGGGGCAGCCCGTCAGACACTCATTTTTTACCAAAAAAATTGGCCATCGAGCCATAACATTTTAAGGGGTACTCTAAAGGAAAGAAAAAATGTTTTTAAATCCTTCCAGTACTTATAAACTGCTGTATGCTCTAGAGGAAGTTGTGTAGTTGTTTCCAGTCTGACACCTCTGTCCGTGTCAGGAACTGTCCAGAGTAGAAGCAAATCCCCATAGAAAACCTCTCCTGCTCTGGACAGTTCCTGACACGAACAGAGGTGTCAGACTGGAAACAACTACACGACTACCTCTGGAGCATAAAGCAGCTGATAAGTACTGGAAAAAAAGTAACTCACAAATGTTTAACTTTCTAGCACCAGTGGAATTCAAATTTTTTTCCCCCCTCCGGATTACCCCTTTAAAGGAATGTTTTATTAATACAGCATTACCTATTCATAAACCACTCCGTAAATTTGACGTACAACGCTTTGTTACCACTAGGTGTCAGGCTTGTGTGCAAAAGAACCTAATAACATGTTTGATTCAGACCTAAAAGTAAGGGTATTGTCGATAAACAGCACACAGTAACCATAGTTATGAGAGCAATACATCTAATAAAATACAAAACAAATAATGCTGCTTAGCGTCTTTCGGATCTAGTAACACCCTTCTCAATTGCTTGGAATCTTATGATGAAATTATATAGCCAAATTTGCCTGATTTAAAAAAAATGACTATAAATCTGCTAGAATAATCAAATGAAATAAATAGACATAAAATAAAAAAAAAAATCTATAGAAAAATCTAAAAAAAATCTAAACAGTAGACTAAAGAGAAAAAAAAACGAAAAAAAAAAACAACTACTGGAGTATGTGAGAAACAAGTAGAGATGAGCGAACTTACAGTAAATTCAATTCGTCACGAACTTCTCAGCTCGGCAGTTGCTGACTTTTCCTGCATAAATTAGTTCAGCTTTCCGGTGCTCCGGTGGGCTGGAAAAGGTGGATACAGTCCTAAGAAAGAGTCTCCTAGGACTGTATCCACCTTTTCCAGCCCACGGGAGCACCTGAAAGCTGAACTAATTTATGCAGGAAAAGTCAGCAACCGCCGAGCCGAGAAGTTTGTGACGAATCGAATTTACTGTAAGTTCGCTCATCTCTAGAAACAAACATTAAATGAAGAGGTTGGGAGGAAGCTTTGCTTGTTATACCAGACTAACAGGACTGGCTGAATATAGGGGGAGGAATGAATTTACATAGGCCTGCTCCTTATCTCCATTTGGGTATAAGGCTAGGTTCAGACTACGGAATTTCCGCCTGCAATTCTGCTTTGAAATTGCAGGCGGAAATTCCGCTTACTAAAATGTATAGTGTAGTGAATGGGTTTCCGTTCACAAATTCACACTTCGGAATTTGTGAAGCGGAATTTGTGAATGGAAAATCCGCTTGGAAATTTCCGCCTGAAGAAAGGCGTTGCTCTTTCTTCAGGCGGAAATCCGCGCAGAACACATTGAAGTCTATTGGAGACTGCAGTGTCCGCGCGGTCCTAGCGCTGACTGATTCAGTCGGCGCTGGCCGCACTCGGAATCTCCGGGCGGAAATTTTCTGCCTGGAGATTCCGTAGTCTGAACCTAGCCTAAGGCTAGGTTCAGACTACGGAATCTCCGGGCAGAAAATTTCCGCCCGGAGATTCCGAGTTCCGGACAAGCGCGGACACTGCAGTCTCCTATAGACTGCTATGTGTTCCACTAGGATTTCCGCCTGAAGAAAGAGCAACCCCTTACTTCAGGCGGAAATTTTCTAGCGGATTTTTCATCCGGATTTTCCGCTTCACAAATTCCGAAGTGTGAATTTGTGAACGGAAAACCATTCACTACACTATGCAATATAGTAAGCAGAATTTCTGCCGGAAATTTCAAAGCGAAAATTCCCGTGGAAATTCCGTAGTCTGAACCTAGCCTAAGTGGTCCACCATATATGTATGCACCATTAAAGGGGTACTCCGGTGGAAAAAAAACAACTGGTGCCAGAAAGTTATACAGATTTGTAAATTACTTCTATTTAAAAATCTTAATCCTTCCAGAACTGATCAGCTGCTGTATACTACAGAGGAAGTTGTGTAGTTCTTTCTAATCTGACCACAGTGCTCTCTGCTGACACCTCTGTCCATGTCAGGAACTGAGAGTTCCTGACATGGACAGAGGTGTCAGCAGAGAGCACTGTGGTCCAACAGAAAGGAAATTCAAAAAGAAAAGAAACTTCCTCTGCAGTCTACAGCAGCTGATAAGTACTGGAAGAATTAATATTTTATATCAAGACAGGAGGCTACCATTATGCTTATAATCCTTCTTTACTGAGCTCATAGCAGCACAGTTTTTTAAAATACAATAAAATAAAAAACAATAGAAAACTTGCTAGGTGCAACCAAGTATGCTATAACGTATAGCCAATCAGGTCATAGTCCAGGTATTATATGATGTTACTTCCTGGTATTCTGCCTCTTTCTTTTCTGCTAGCTCTAGCAGTTGACACGATAAGTGTGGTGCTCTTATTTTTTTGGGTTCATATTCATGAATATTATCTGAATAAATTGTTATTTTTGTCCATTTTATTTATTATTGATTAATATTATTATTATATACACTGGTCAAAAAAATAAAGGGAACACTAAGATAACACATCCTAGATCTGAATGAATGAACTAATCGTATGAAATACTTTCCTCTTTACATTGAATGCGCTGACAACAAAATCACACAAAAATTATCAATGGAAATCAAATTTATCAACCCATGGAGGTCTGGATATGGAGTCACGCTCAAAATTACAGTGGAAAACCATACTACAGGCTGATCCAACTTTATGTAATGTCCTTAACCCCTTCCAGCTATGGGACGTATGCATACATCCCAGCATCCGACACGTTCGCATACGTACTACCGATCTGCACTGCCGCGGGCAGCGCAGGAGATCAGCAGCGGGACCCGGCTGTCAATCACAGCTGGAGTCCCGCCGCAGCTGCCGGGGCCGCGATCGCGTCTGTCCCGGCAGCATTGACCTTATAGATGCTGTGATCAATCCTGATCACGGCATCTATGGGGTTGACAGGGGGTGCGCTCTCCCCCTGTTCACCAGCTGCGGCGCTGCGATACGATCGCGGCTCGCCGTTGGTTGCTATGGCAGCAGGAGGTCAGATCATGACCTCCTGTCTGCCTGCTACGGAAGCCTGTGAGATCCAGCCACAGGCTGTACAGTGTGCAGCTGATCGGGTCACACTGTGCTGCAGTACAAATGTATTGCAGCATAGTATAACCTGTAAAAAGTGTAAAAAATGTAATAAAAAGTTCTTCAATAAAAGTATGAAGTGTAAAAAAAGAAATAAAAAAATGCCCCTTTCCCAATAAAAGCCCTGTATTATCACCAAAAAAGATCAAAAACACAAATCATATACATAATAGGTATTGACACATCCAAAATGACGTGTACTATAAAACTGTATAATGTAAATTATCCCCTACACTGAACCCCGTAAAAAACAACAAAAAAAGCGCAAAATTTGCCAATTTTGGTACAAATAGCAGAATAAAAAAGATCAAAAGGTAGCATGTATCGCAAAAATTTAAGTAACCAATGAAAAGTACAGCTCATCCCGCAAAAATTAAGTCCTTACTCAATGGTTTCGGACTAAAACTAAAAAAGTTACGGCTGTTGGAAAATGAATGGCAGAAAAAGAATTTTGCTCACAAAAGGAAAAAGAACATAGAAAGCGATATAAAATGGGTATCGCCATAATCGTACTGACCCACAGAATAAATAGAACATCACTTTTACCGCACAGCGTACACCATAAAAAAATAAAAATGCCAGAAAGAGTTTTTCACAAAAATTTCTGCATGTATCAACAAAAATGAACCACTTATATAAAGTACAATATGTCACGAAAAATGGATATCAGAATCGCTCCACTCAGAAAAAGCGTTGTAAAGTTATTACCATTTAAAGGGACACATGTCAAATTTGTAAAAAAAAAGAGCCTGGCCAAGGTAAAAAATGGGTCCGTCCTTAAGGGGTTAAAACAAGTCAAAATGAGGCTCAGTAGTGCGTGTGGCCTCCACGTGCCCGTATGACCTCTCTACAACACCTGGGCATGCTCCTGGACAGTCTGTGGTGCAACGTGGCGTTGGTGGATGGAGCGAGACATGATGTCCCAGATGTGCTCAATCGGATTCAGGTCTGGGGAACGGGCAGGCCAGTCCATAGCATCAATGTCTTCCTCTTGCAGGAACTGCTGACACACTCCAGCCACATGAGGTCTAGCACTGTATTGCATTAGGAGGAACCAAGGGCCAACAGCACCAGCATATGGTCTCACAAGGGGTCTGAGGATCTCATCTTGTCAGGCGACCCCTGGCAAGCACATGGAGGGCTGTGCGGCCCCCCAAAGAAATGCCACTCCACACCATTACTGACCCACCGCCAAACCGGTCATTCTGGACAGCAGAACATACTCCACAGCATTTCCAGATTATGTCACTTCTGTCACATGTGCTCAGTGTGAACCTCTTTTCATCTGTGAAGAGCACAGGATGCCAGTGGTGAATTAGCCAATCTTGGTGTTCTCTGGCAAATATCAAACGTGCTCCTCCTTGCACAAAGACGGAGGTAGCGGTCCTGCTGCTGGGTTGTTGTCCTCCTACAGCCTCCTCGACGTCTCCTGGTAGTGCCTCCATGCTCTGGACACTATCCTGACAGACACAGCAAACCTTCTTGCCACAGCTCGCATTGATGTGCCATCCTGGATGAGCTGTACTACCTGAGTCACTTGTGTGGGTTGTAGACTCCGTCTCATGCTACCACTAGAGTGAAAGCACCGCCAGCATTCAAAAGTGGCCAAAACCTCAGCCAGGAAGCATAGGAACTGAGAAGTGGTCTGTGGTCACCACCTTCCGAACCACTTCTTTATTGGAGGTATCTTGCTAATTGCCTATTATTTCCACCTGTTGTCTGTTCTGAGGATGGGATGTGAGGACGGGATATGAGGAGGGGATATGAGGTCAGGATTTGAGGAGGGGATATGAGGATGGGATATGAGGACGAGATATGAGGTTTAGATATAAGGTCTGGATATGAGGAAGGAATATGAGGTTGGAATATGAGGAGAGAATATGAGGTCGGGATATGAGGACAGGATATGAGGACGGGATTTGAGGACAAGATTTGAGGACGGGATATGAGGACAGGATATGAGGACAGGATATGAGGATGAGTTAGGAGGACAGGATATGAGGACTGGATATGAAGTTAGGAATTGATAAAAATTCAAATTCCAATGAAAGTTAAAATCCATCTCCCACAGAAAGAATTGACATGTCCATTCTGTCTGTGGAATCCACCCGGAAATGCATTGCCATCTATAGAGACGGTGCATTTCCAAATGGTCCTAGTGCTGGTTGATAAGTTGGCCCTTGCTGCTCACGGGATGCCCTGCTGGAAAAATTTAGAAAAAAATCACACCCCCCCCCTCCATTGACTTGCACACGGGGGCAGAGTTGTGATGTCCCGATACTCCAGCCTCATGGTCGTCACACTGCACACTCTGAGCCTCCGTCACTGCAAAGAGCTTGCAAAGGGGGGTGCTGAATGGCAGATTGCGGGGTCCCGCCGCTGGGATCAGACATCTTATCCCCTATCCTTTGGATAGGGGATAAGATGCATTAGGGCTGGAGTACCCCTTTAAGGCTGGGTTCACACTACAGCCTTTCATTGCAGAATTTTCTCACTGTAAATAATTTTTATCAGGCCTTCTATTTACAACAATAAGACATTAAAGGAGATGTCCGGTGCAGATTTTTTCTATTTCATCCTGCCCGGGCTACAAAAAAAGAGAAAACAAACTTTCACTTACCTTCCTATGTTCCCCCGGTGCTCCGCAACAGCTGATCGGTCGGCCGGGCTGTCTGCTTCCTACTTCCTTTAGCCCGGTACGTCATATGGTGCTTCAGCTTATCACCAGCCAAGACGGGACATCATCTATCACCGGCCGGTGATAGGCTAAAGTGCTGTGTGACGTACCGGGCTAAGGGAAGTAGGTAGTAGACAGCCCAGCTGACCGATCAGCTGTTGCGGAGCTCCGCGGGGACATAGGAAGGTAAGTGAAAGTTTGTTTTCTCTTTTTTTGCAGCCCGGGCAGGATGGAATAGAAAAAGTCTGCACTGGACATCTCCTTTAATTCCACAAGGATTTCTGGCAGTTTTCGTTTATGCCATTCACTGTGCAGGATCAATAACGTTATATTTTAAAGGGTACCTCTCATCAAAAAAACTTGTGATATATTATAGATGAATGTATCCAGAATAACTTTACAATTGCATGTTATTAAAAAAATATGCTTCTTTCTATTTAATTTTCCACTTTGAAGAAATTACCACTAGGGGTCTCCCTACCAGTCCTGGCAGCAAGCATTTCAGACTCATGCTGGAGTCCTAAACGCTACGAGCTGCCAGCCTGCTTTATTCACAAAGGAGAACACTCAGAGCTGCCAGCCTGCTTTGTTCACAGCCTGTTTGGCTGTGAACAAAGCAGGCTGGCAGCTCTGAGTGTTTAGGACTCCAGCATGAGTCAGAAATGCTTCCTGCCAGGACTGATCGGGAAAAATACAATGGAAAGAAGCATATTTTTCATTAACATGCTATTGGAAAGTTATTCAACATTCATTAATCTAAAATATAGCAAAAGTTTATTTGATGAGAGGTACCCTTTAATACTTCGGGAAATTCTGCACATGGAGAAAAAATCCTAGTTTATATAATATATATATATATATATATATATATATATATATATATATATATGTGTGTGTGTGTGTGTGCACTTCTTTTTTTTTTCGTAGCAGAAACTAAATATTTTATGAGATATTCCAAAGGCATTATAGAAAGATATAATAATCTTTAAGTCTTTAAACCGTCTAGCTATTAAAAGATCATCTTGAATGAAGTGCAGTATTCCCGCAACAGTAGGCTTTAAGAGAACTTACACTTGGCATACCAATAGAGGAATGTTTTCCAAATCCTATTAGAAGTCTGCATAGTTTTAGGCTTTGTTAGTCGTCCCTCGGTTACTGAGGCATAAAGGCAAGATGTAACCTGCCTGGAGTCATGCCGTCAGTGTTCATAGGGATAGCTTGAGGCCACTTTCACATAGCAGTATCCGGGTCAGTATTTTGTATCAGCATATATACCGTGTTTCTCCGAAAATAAGACCGGGTCTTATATTAATTTTAGTCACCAAAAACACACTAGGGCTTATTTTCGGGGTAGGGCTTATTTATTTACGGTACCGTATGTACATTGAACAACATTTAATGCTATTTACTCCCCCCCCCCATCATTATTATGTGATGGGCGCAGCTCTGCCCCCCAACATCCCCCCCCTGCCGGTTTATCAGCCCAGTGCTGCACCCCACATCGGGGGACTAATCGTATGTCACCCGCAAGCGCTGCTTCTCCCAAACCCCCCCCCCCCCGTGCCAAATAATTATCAGCCGCTGCGCTGTACTTTGTATTCCTGTGCCCGGGCTGCAAATATTAAAAAAACAAACTATAACTTACCTTCGTCCTCCGTTCCCGCGTTGCTAAGGAACCGGCCTCATGGTCCCTCCGCTGTTCTTGCTGCTTCCTGGGGATGGGAACGTCACAGAGCCTTCAGCCTATCACCGGCCACAGTGATGTCCCGCCTCGGCCGATGATAGGCTGAGCCCACTGTCATGTAAGAAGCCGGCCGGCTCCTTACATGACAATGCGCTCAGCCCATCATCGGCAGAGGCGGGTCATCGCTGCGGCCGGTGATAGGCTGAAGGCTCTGAGACATCACAACACCAGGAAGCAGCAAGAACAGCGGAGGGACCATGAGGCCGGTTCCTTAGCAACGCGGGAACGGAGGACGAAGGTAAGTTAAAGTTCGTTTTTTAATATTTGCAGCCCGGGCATTGCCTAGGTCAGTGGTCTTCAACCTGCGGACCTCCAGATGTTGCAAAACTACAACTCCCAGCATGCCCGGACAGCCGTTGGCTGTCCGGGCATGCTGGGAGTTGTAGTTTTGCAACATCTGGAGGTCGTCAGGTTGAAGACCACTGGCCTAGGTCTTATTTTCGGGGTAGGGCTTATATTGCATCCCACCCCGATAATACAGCTAGGGCTTATTTTCGGGGTAGGGTGTATTTTCGGGTAAACTTTGTAGTGTCTCTGCACAGCACTATTATAAGGCCCAATTCACAAAGCAGAATTTTTGCAAAATATCCGGCCATTACTAGTACTGCTCAGAAAAGTGCCTTCTGCATAAAGGGTAATGCATTTCTTAACAGATTCCGCAAATTTCAGGAATTCTGAAATTCCGGTGTGTGCACGATGCAGCAGAATCTGATTGAAAGCAATGGGAGTCTGCTACAAAGGAATTTCCAAGCAGAACTGTTCCATCGAGTTCGGCTCAGAAATTCCGCTGTGTCTCCATAATGCACAAAAAGAGAAGGACAATCCAACTCTTCCTTAAAACTTGCCTTTATTCGGTATGCATTAAAATCTTTATCCATACACTGCAGCACTACTGTGAATCCTGTATTACCTGAATGTCAACGCGTTTCAAGCGCATGTGCCTAGAAACGAACCCAGCCAATCCCAGTGAATGTTGTCAAGTGCTTTTTCAGTGTCAAGTACCAATATGGCGGCCTTTTCTCCATGCTGGGGTCGATGCCAAACACGGTCCGGGGCTACTAGCAGGTTGAGGACAACAGAACGTTGCTTCACAGAGCCCACCTGAGCAGGCCCCAGCAGAGACAGTAATAAGCGCACCAAACGGTCCACCATGATTTAGTTGTCAGTTTTATCTCCTGGATAATCAAGGGTGGGGGGGATTGGGGGGTCACAAGCAGAAAAACAAAGTAGGGGGATTGAGGAGTCAGGGGCTGAAAACAAACAGCTGTGACTGTTTCTGATCACTGTGGAGCAGATAATGGTCCATGCAATGGACACTTCCAGGGAAGGAGGTATGTACTCTGGTTAGTCGCCCATAGGCAGTTTTGTACAGGGTTAAAGCCGTGCGGGTACGGGAACTCCCATTTCCAGCTGCTCACATGATCATACCAGAACCGGAAGCCCCAGAATCCTTTATTTTCAACATATGGCTGGGACATTAAACATTAACACTGTAAGGACCCATGCACCCCAAAATAAAGGCCCCGACAATAAAAAATACATGCAAAAATTTTAATCAAATTTTATCAATATTAGATTAAAAAAAAAACATAAATAAAAGTTAAAAGTAAAAAGTATGAATAGAAATGGTACTAAGATACAGTAACAGAAGTAACGTCAGGACAGGTATCACAATCATCCAGTGTCTCAGTTTTGACACCGGATGGTTTGACACGCCGGACGGCATCGGACAGGGGAATGCCGGATGCCGGATACCATACAACTGATGACAACTGATGCATGTTGTGGTCAGTTATGGCATCAGTTGCATCGAGATCTAGACTGATCTCACCTATGCCGGATGCCGGATACCATACAACTGATGACAACTGATGCATGTTGTGGTCAGTTATGGCATCAGTTGCATCGAGATCTAGACTGATCTCGCCTATGCCGGATGCCGGACATATGTGAACCCAGCCTAACCTGCCACTGTATACGTACTCCAACATACTTTTCGCTCGCCTTGCTTCGACTGTGTGGAGCCAACCTAAATAATAACTCTGGTTTAAAATGGAAGGCAAAAAAAAATATAAAAAAACACACATAAACATTTGAATTGTTTGAAGTCACAGACTTAGAGTTGATGGATTGAATTACTCAATTTCCAGAAGAGTTTGTTTTTCATTATACCGTATTTCCTCACTTACCGATTACATTTGTTGACTCACTGTAGATGCAATGGAATTATAACCCACAATGAATATTCCACGGAAATTGAGATGTCTCAGTATAAAGAGAGGGGCACACCCCATTTACATTAAAGGGGTATTAAAGGAAAAAACTTATATATATATATATATATATATATAATCAACTGGCTACAGAAAGTTAAACAGATTTGTAAATTACTCCGATTAAAAAATCTTAATCCTTGCAATAATTATCAGCTGCTGAAGTTGAGTTGTTCTTTTCTGTCTGCCAACAGTGCTCTCTGCTGACATCTCTGCTTGTCTCGGGAACTGCACAGAGTAGAAGAGGTTTGCTATGGGGATTTGCTTCTAAACTGGGCGGTTCCCGAGACACGCGTCATCAGAGAGAACTTAGACAGAAAAGAACAACTCAACTTCATCAGCTCAAAGTACTGAAAGGATTAAGATTTTTTAATAGAAGTGATTTACCAATCTGTTTAACTTTCTGGAGCCAGTTGATATATAAGAAAAAGTTTTTTCCTGGATAACCCCTTTAAAGTCTATGGGCCGATGCTGTATGTCGGCATTCCTTTTTGTAAAGACTGTAAAGCTGGGTTCTCATATGTCCGGCGTGAACCCATCCTAAAACTCAGCGCAACTGATGCTACAACTGACGACAACATGCATCAGTTGTCATCAGTTGTTTAGCATCCGGCATCCATTATTTCTGAGTGACGGATTTCAAGTTTCCCTCCGTTGCTTTTTTAGGGTGCATTCCCACGTGGCGTATTTTGCTGCGTATTTGCTGCGTATTTTCCTATCCATTGACTTCAACAGGGAAAATAAAATACGCAGCAGCAAATACGCAGCAAATACGCCGTATGGGAACGTACCCTTAGCAAGCAAAAAAGATGACGGAGGCCGGACATATGTGGACGAGCCTTTACTGATCTGGGCAAAAAAAGAAATCTATTTTACCAGTAATCTCAGTGCTGATACCATTATATGAGAACAATTCTTTATCTTCTATGACCTTTTCTATGGCCAGAAGGTTTACAATGGATCAAGTTTTGTGTTGTTATCTTTCCAGATTTAGACAGGGGAGGCACTTTGGGATATTGTATAGGCACCAGCTGTCTGTCCACACTGACTATGGCTTAAATCAGCGGCAGGGGCAGCTGTCAATAGGGAGTTTGGACTTTTTTTAAGCAGTGTATCCTCCACAGTGAATGGGGGGGAGGGGGGGGGGGTCATGTTTGCATGACTGAAGTTATTTTTATCCAACTTTTCCTGGGTAGGTCTATGGTGCTGGTGTGCCAAATTTGTCACACTAATAATGATAAATTTGGCACCATCTAATACTCGCCCCTACCACCCATAGGAAAATGTTTACATAAAAAAAATAATTAAAAGGCCGCACATGCAGTAAAACATCAAACTGTAAGACTAGGTTCAGACTACGGAATCTCCGGGCAGAAAATTTCCGCCCGGAGATTCCAAGTTCAGCCTGCGCCGACTGAATTAGTCGGCGCTAGGACCGCACGGACACTGCAGTCTCCTATAGACTGCTATGTGTTCCGCTAGGATTTCCGCCTGAAGAAAGAGCAACCCCTTTCTTTAGGCGGAAATTTTCTAGCGGATTTTTCATCCGGATTTTCCGCTTCACAAATTCCGAAGTGTGAATTTATGAACGGAAAACCGTTCACTACACTATGCATTATAGTAAGCGGGATTTCTGCCGGAAATTTCTAAGCGAAAATTCCGGTGGAAATTCCGTAGTCTGAACCTAGCCTTAGGCTGCAACTCCACTGAGGTTTTTTTTGCAAAAAGGACAATTTTCCCGCACGGCGTTTTTTCACTGAAAAAACGCCGTGTCCAGTTGTTAGCTGCAAGTCAATGGTAAACTGCAAAATGCCAGATTCACTTGGCGTTTTTCAGTTTGGCGTTTTTTTTAATCCTTTTGGCGTTTTTCAGCAATTTCTAGCTCAGAGGCTGGATTTTCAAAACGCCCTGCTAAAACCTAGTTTGGCGTTTTTGCCCTGAAATCGTGGCGTTTTCCTCCCATAGAAGTCTATGGGAGAGCAAAAACGCCAAGAAAAACACCATGTTGGTTTTAAATTTAGCGTTTTTGCCGGCATTTTTTATTCTTTTTTGGACTTTAGCGATCCAAAAAAATTATGGAGATACCTTTTTTATTAAAATTTTGTAGGGTACCATAAAAAAAATGTATAAAAAAGATACAGTAGTGATGGAAAAAATTGTACCTAACGAAATGTGTGTGTGTGTTTTTCACTTATTTTTATTTATTTTTTTAAATTTTTTAGGTAGTACTACTACTCCCAGCATGGAACACACTGTTCCATGATGGGAGTAGTAGTTACCTGTACTTATTGACAGATCGCCCGTTGCGATCCTCCTGTATAATGTATAGGTGCGGCGGCCGCTCTTCTATGGTCCCCTGCACTGACGTATATATATATATATACATATTCATATTTCCCGCAGAGAGCTGTGATTGGTCAGATGGTTCCAGCCAATCACAGCTCTCTGTGAGAAATCAGAATGTGTGTATATACTGCCGTGCAGGGGACCATAGTAGAGCGCCGGACACCGCATCCATACATTATACAGGAGCATCACAGCGGGTGTCAGGAGTAATACCCGCAGTGATCTTTCATTAACTACAAGTACTACTACTCAAAACATGGAGTACACTCTGCTCCATGCTGGGAGCTGTAGTATCTGCATTAATAGACAGATCGCAGCGGGTGTCAGAAGTTACACTTGCTGCGATCTGTCTATTAATGCAGGTACTACAACTCCCAGCATGGAGCAGGGTGTGCTCCATGTTGGGAGTAGTAGTGCCTGCTAAAGGACACATCACAGTGGATGTCACTACTGACACCCGCTGTGACCGTCCTGTCTATAGCAGAGATGGTGCCGCTGTATACATCGCTCGCATCCCTGCTCTGCACTATACTTCGGGCCGGCCATTCATTCATTCATTCATCTTTTCCTCAGAGCTGTGATTGGCTGAAACCATCCGTCCAATCACAGCTCTGGGTGGGAAATATGAATGAGTGATGTGAATAGAGCAGAGATGTGAGCGCTGTATAGAGCCACATCTCTGCTATATAATGGACGATCGCATCGGGTATCAGACTGACACCCGGGGCGATATGACTATAGTACAGGTACTACTACTCCCAGCATGGAACAGTGTGTTCCATGCTGGGAGTAGTAGTACTACATAAAAAATGTGAAAAAAAAAGAGAAAAAAAAAAGTTAAACACACACACACACACTTTACAAAAAAAAATTATAAAAATTTTGTTATAAAAATTAAACATTTAGTTAAATACATTTTTACATCCCTACTGCATCCTTTTTATTATTATTTATTTCTTTATTTTTTGGTACCCAACTATTTTGTAAAAAAAAAAAAGCAAAAGGGGCCAAAATCGGCAAATTCCACACAAAGGTAAAAATGCCCGAAAAAAAACGCCAAAACGCAGGGAAAAAACTGTGGCAGTTTTTCGGGCGTTTTTATGCCACAAAAATCGCAGGGCAAAAATCTCAGTGGAGTCCTAGCCTAAGGCTTCTTTCACACAAGCAAATTACTTGGTTTAGCAAGTTCCGTCGCTAGTTCCATCCTAAAATCAGCTGTCACCGGCAGTAACCAAATCCTATACGTCCGTTAGAAAATCCCATTATAGTCTATGGGATTTTTCTAATATCCGTTTTAATCCATTATAGTCCGTTATTGATAACGGACGTTATTTTGTGACCGAAGATAGTACGGAAGAGAATAGTTCAGGAAAATAACGTCCGTTATCAATAAAGGACTATAATGGATTAAAACGGATATTAAAAAAATCCCATAGACTATAATGGGATTTTCTAACGGACGTACAGTGACCCCCCCGACTTACGATGGCCCCGACATACGATAATTTCAACATGCTGACTGCTTCAGCTGCCGCCGGATAGCCGTTTACGGTGCCCCGTGTGGTCCGCTGACGATCACTTACCTGTCCTCGGGGCTCCGGCGCGTCCTCTTCGGGATCCCCTGCATCGTCGGTGCTCGCCATCGTCGTCATCACGTCGCCCAATAGGATGAGCGAGGATGCCAGGGAAGCAGAGGCCTTGCCGGAGCGTCGGGGACACCTCGGGGACGCGGCGACAGCGATGGAAGGCGACATCCAGGGCAGCGCTGACGAGCGGTGATGGTCCGGAGTGGTGGTGACAGGTGAGTACAACTTCCTATACCAGTAGTCTTCAACCTGCGGACCTCCAAATGTTGCAAAACTACAACTCCCAGCATGCCCGGACAGCCAACGGACAGCAGTGCTCTCTGCTGACATCTCTGTCCATTTTAGGAACTGTCCAGAGTAGGAGAAAATCCCCATAGCAAACATATGCTGCTCTGGTCAGTTCCTAAAATGGACAGAGATGTCAGCAGAGAGCACTGTGCTGGTTATTCAGCAGAGAGCACTGTGTTCCACAAAGAAAAGAATTTCCTCTGTAGTATTCAGCAGCTAATAAGTACTGGAAGGATTAAGATTTTTTAATAGAAGTAATTTACAAATCTGTTTAACTTTCTGGCACCAGTTGATTTAAAAAAAATAAAAATAAATAAAGTTTTCCACCGGAGTACTCCTTTAAATCATTGTCCCCTTCCCCATAATCCCATATCAGAAGTTAAAATTCTACTAATCTGCTGACACCTTCAGTCAAGTATACACAATTGCTAACAAAAACGTATTAGCTGTTGCCCATTGTGTACACTCAGCTGCGTTGTCTCAGCAGCCAGGGCCTGGGGCTAAATCCTTATTATACAATAGTATGTACCTTCATTTCCTTATGTCCCATCTTATCTCCCATTTGGTTCTTGGACAAACCTTTCAAGGTTTGAAGCCTAAAATGCGGAGCCGTAACACGTTATCATATCTAATGTAAACAATATTTTGTCTTATATTTTGCATAATTCCGCAGCGGAATCTCATTGAAGTCATTGGGGCTTAAATGTTGGTGGAATTATGTGTTATGAGAATTTCTGCGGAATTGCGGAAATTCCACCATGTGAACATAGCATAAGGGTACGTTCCCACGCGTGGATTTTTGCAGCGTATTTAGCTGCGGATCCGCTGGTGAAGGCCCGCTCTATGCTGGCTTTACATGTGCCTGCTGGTAGCGGCAATACGCCGCTACGAGCAGACACCCTGCAGCGATGTGCGCAGCGTACTCGCACATTGCAGCCGCTCTCCCTGCTCTGAGCTAGGCAGAGAGCTCCTGCGATGTGCGAGTATACTGCGACTCGCACATTGCAGTGTGCCTGCTGGTAGCGGCGTATTGGCGCTACCAGCAGGCACATGTAAAGACAGCATAGAGCGGACCTTCACCAGCGGATTTGCAGCGTAAAATACGCTGTAAATCCGCGCGTGTGAACGTACCCTTAGAGTCACCAAAATAGTAGGCAAGCAGAGACATAATTTGAAGACGGTGGGCCCCAATGCAAAATCTGTAACAAAGCCCCCCTACCTATAATGCTTCATGGTCTCCTTATGTAGGAAAATATAGACCTTATGGGCCCCCCCAGACAATAGGTGCAATCTCTGCACCCCTTATAGTTATGCCCTGTAGGCAAGTAATATGTTTCTACTTTGGCTACCAAACAGAGTAACAACAATAATTACGCTGTTAACATAACTTGTTGCTCGCAGTGTTACACTGTTTGCATTGCTATTAATGTCAATGAGAATTGCGCAAAACAGATCCCTTCGCTGTTTCGGGCTCCCGCCTCCTCTGGCATCTGCAACTGATCAGCAAAACTTCCATTAAAATCAATGAAATCCGAGTGGAATTTCCTAGTTTATTCTGTGTGGAATCTCTGAAGTGTGAACTGGGCCTTAGGGTACGTTCACACATGCGGATTTTTTAGCGGGTTTTCCGCTGCATATTTCAAAGTGGGCGGGCTCTTCTCGGCTGTCCGCAGCAGATTTTCTGCTTTTACGCTGCGGAAAATCTGCCACAGTCCCTACTGGCTTCAATGGGGCTTGCGGCGGATTTTCCGCAGTGTACATTCCGCCACGGAAAGTCTGCTGCGGACAGCCGAGAAGAGCCCGCCCACTTTCAAATACGCAGCGGAAAACCCGCTAAAAAATCCGCGCGTGTGAACGTACCGTAAGGGTATATGTGGTAGATTTTATGCTAATGTGCATCATACATATATATATTTATGCGGGAAGGTATATGGGTATTCAATGGGTATACTAGCCGTGGTTCACACAGCTTTTTTTTCTTTTTGCGCGCACCTTACAGATACGCTAGAATAAGTGACAGGTCACTATGTGACCTCACATTATGACCGCAAATACCGTTTGACCGCAGACCTAATGTACTGATCTCTGACATTTCGTGGCATCAGACTTTTGGTTAGGCCGGGACTCATGGCCATAATATGGACGCAAAAACGTGGTTGTCACATGCATCGCTGGGGGGGAGGGGGGGAGCTTTAGAAAAGCAGGACGCAGATAAGTCGGCTTACAAAAACGAAAGGTGTCAAAAGTACGGCAAAAATACAAAGCTTCCTTCAGAATGTCTGCGTAGTGTTTCGCGTCGTACTTTTTCTGTATGAACGTGCTCTAATAGAGAGGGCTGAAGAGACATGAGCCGCTAAGACCTGTCAGTGTTAGGTCAACAAAATGGCAGCCGCAACTGTCGTCATGGTGATAAATATTTTCATGGCCAGACTATGGCTTCCCATTGCTTTGGCGCAAGCTGGCACCGGATGGCGTCTCCTAATCCACTACATAGAAAAATAGGGTCTCCTTGTTTTTATTATTTTTTATAAGGGGATTCCACAGTAATTCCTGTCATAAATACGTTTTGATACTAGTATTTCCCAACCTGTTGCAAAACTACAACTCCCATCATACCCTGACAGCCTTCGGCTGTCAGGGCATGATGGGAGTTGTAGTTTTGCAATGATAGGTCTTGAGAAACACTGGTGTCATACACTCTGTGTCAGTGTGCTGAGTGTATGAGCCACACAGAAAAGCGCAGCCGCCATTTCACGGCTCCTATCGCCGCCATTTTATGCGCTGTGCGATGAGGGGATGTAGAGTAGGAAAACAAGGTGAAATGGAGGCGGGCAGGCTTCCTCGCCATAGGGGATAACCGAGGGGTGTGAGGAATGAGCGCCATGTCCCTCCCTCTCCCTTGTTTTCCTGTCTGCGGGGATTGTGTGAGGAGATGTGAGGGGGAGACATGCTGTTTTCTCCGCTCCTCTATGAATTGCTGGATGTGGCGCAGCAGGACGGGTCCTCTGTATCTGTAAACATGTCGCCCCCTCCCCCATTGTTATCCCGGCAGGACATGTCCTGTTCACATGACGCGTCAGGACGGCAGGGAAGCGCATGGAAGTCATGTGAATGAGCTCTGGCTTCACCAAAAACGCTTCTGCAACTCTCTGTTGCCAAAAGTGCTATTGTGCTCCTACAATAAAATAATAAAAAAAAACTACAACTCCCATCATGCTCTTATCGAGCAAAAACAACTCCCATAATGCTGTGACAGCATACAAAACTACAACTCCCATTATGCTCTGACAGAGCAAAACCATCTCCCATAATGCTATGAAAACTACAACTCCCATCATGCTCTGATAGAGGATAACCAGCTCCCATAATGCTGTGAAAACTACAACTCCCATCATGTTCTGACAGAAAAACAAACTCCCATCATGCTTTGGCGAGGATAATCAACTTCCAACATGCTGTGAAAACTATAACTCCTATCATGCTCTGACAGAGAGAAACCAACTCCCATAATGCTATGAAAAATACGACTTCCATCATACTCTGACAGAGGATAACCAGCTCCCATAATGCTGTGAAAACTACAACTCCCATCATGTTCTGACTGAGAGAAACCAACTCCCATAATGCTGTGACAGCAGAAAATTACAACTCCCATCATGCTCTGACAGGAAAAACAACTCCCATAATGCTGTGACAGCATAAAAAACTACAACTCCCATCATGTTCTGACAGAGAAAAAAAACCTACTATAATGCTATGAAAACTACAACTTCCATCATGCTCTGACAGAAAAACAACTCCCATCATGCTCTGACGAGGATAATCAATTTCCATGATGCTGTGAAAACTACAACTCCTATCATGCTCTGACATAGAGAAAACCAACTCCCATAATGCTGACAGCAGAAAATTACAACTCCCATCAAGCGCTGACAGAGGAAAATCAACTTCCATGATGCGGTGAAAACTACAACTCCCATGATTTTCTGACAGAGAAAACCAACTCCCATAATGCTGTGGAGCAGAAAACTACAACTCCCATCATGTTATGACAGAAGAAAACAGCATGACGGAAGTTGTAATTTACAGCTGTCAGAGCATTATGAAAGATGTTGTTTTCAGCTGTCAGGGCATGATGGGTGTTCCTGTCTTTGGCTGCAGGAGTGTGATGGCAGTTTGGGCATGATAGGAGTTGTAGTTTTTAGGTGTCGTAGCATGATGGGAGTTTTCATTTCTATCTCTCAGGACATCATGGGAGTTGTAGCTTTTGACTGTTGGGGTACGACTGGGGTTGTTTTCCGCTGTTTGGACATGATAAGTTGCAATTTTCAGGTGTGGGAAGTGGGAGTTGTTTTTGGTCATCGGGTATGATGGGCGTTGTTTTCAAGGCATGATGAGAGTTGTCATTTTCAGCTTTGTCAGAGCATCATGGGAATTGTTGTTTTCGGCTGTTTGGTCATGGAGGTATGGGATTTGTTTTCAGCAAGCAGGACATGATGGTAAATGTTTTGCCTCGCAGAGCAGAATGGGAGTTGTTGTTTTCGGCTGGAGGGGCATGACAGGAGTTACGAATTTGCGCGATATTTCTGCTGAAATGTAATGCACATTTTGTTCAATGGGATTCCGCTGTCCCATTCAAACATCTAAAATTTCCACAATGGACATTCCACCGCGGAAATTACTCAAAAGGGGTACTCCACTGGAAAACATATATATATATATATATATATATATTTTTTAATCAACTGGTGCCAGAAAGTTAAACAGATTTGTAAATTACTTCTATTAAAAAATATTAATCCTTCCAGTACTTATCAGCTGCTGTTATTATCCACAGGAAGTTCTTTTCTTTTTGAATTTCCTTTCTGGCTGACCGCAGTGCTCTCTGATGACACCACTGTCCATTTTAGGAACTGTCCAGAGCAGGATAGGTTTTCTATGGGGATTTTCCCTTACTCTGGACAGTTCCTAAAATGGACAGAAGTGTCAGCAGAGAGCACTATGGTCAGGCAGAAAGGAAATTCAAAAAGAAAATAACTTCCTGTGGATCATACAGCAGCTGATAAGTACTGGAAGGATTAAGATTTTTTAATAGAAGTAATTTACAAATCTGTTTAAATTTCTGGCACCAGTTGATTAAATACATATTTTTTCCCCAGTGGAGTGCCCCTTTAAAGGACATGTCATCAAATTTTGCGGAATTCCGTTCAGAGCCCCACTAAAGTGAATGGAACCCTCAATTTGAGCGGAATCTGTGTTCTGGAAATGGTAATCCCGCTCAGGGCCCATGCGTATTCTGCAAAAATCTGGAATTTGAGCAGAAAAAGCAGAATTTCCACCATGTGAACGTAGCCCAGTGCTGCTAACGTTTCCCATGAATTCTCTGGCTGAGGGTGTGGCATTTGATCACTGCAACTGGTCTTCCAAATAGGCTGCTGCTGCTGGAGGTAAACTGATAAGACTCATGAGTGGGTTGGAATTAGTTCACCTTATGTGCAGTTTTGATGCCTTTTCGATTCGAAGTATGTTGTTTGAAGCAGTGTTTCCTGAACAGGGTGCCTCCAGCTGTTGCAAAACTACAACTCCCAGCATGCCCGGACAGCCGTAGGCTGTCCGGGCATGCTGGGAGTTGTAGTTTTGCAACAGCTGGAGGCACCCTGGTTGGGAAACACTGGTTTAGAGAAAGTGATTTTGACCTATAAGTGTTTCTATGAAGTTCTGACATCTTTAGGCTGTGTTCACACATTGAATTTTGATTTTCTTAGTAACCGTGTCTCAATGTATTTTCAGGTCGATCCTGTGAACCAGAATGACGCTGAAGCACTGATGACCCCAGGCAGGTATGTGGCCCAGGTATGTGGCCCTTGTTTTCCAGTCTTCTCAGAGCTGTTGGACGGGTTCCCCCATATACACAGTGTCGTCTGTAAACAGCGCCCTGTACGTCTCCTTCTTCCCAGTATTGAGTCTTATTATAGATCCTGCAATCCGATTCGAGTTCATCACAGGAACCTGTTTACCGTCTCCGCCGCCCGATTCATACGAAAGCATGCGGTCACATGATCGGTGGTGGTGAATCCTGTACAGGAAAACATCATTCCCTTTCCATCCTGCGCTGAACAATAACATTCACAGTGCAAAACAGCCACATGTGAGACGCCTAAACAGATGCAGCTGCAGCGTTACATAGCGAATCCTTAAGCTAGGACAGTGTTTCCCAACCAGCGTGCCTCCAGCTGTTGCAAAACTACAACTCCCAGCATGCCTGGACAGCTAAAGGATAGTGTTACCCAATTAGGGTGCCCATAGCTATTACAAAACTACAACTCCCAGCATGCCTGGACAGCTAAACGATAGTGTTTCCCAACCAGGGTGCCTCCAGCTGTTGCAAAACTACAACTCCCAGCATGCCTGGACAGCTAAAGGATAGTGTTTCCCAATTAGGGTGCCCATAGCTATTACAAAACTACAACTCCCAGCATGCCTGGACAGCCAAAGGAAAGTGTTTCCCAACCAGAGTGCCTCCAGCTGTTGCAAAATTACATCTCCCAGCATGCCTGGACAGCCAAAGGATAGTGTTTCCCAATCACGGTGCCTCCAGCTGTTGCAAGACTACATCTCCCAGCATGCCTGAACAGCCAAAGGATAGTGTTTCCCAATTAGGGTGCACATAGCTATTACAAAACTACAACTCCCAGCATGCCTGGACAGCTAAAGGATAGAGTTTGCCAACCAGGGTGCCTCCAGCTGTTGCAAAATTACATCTTCCAGCATTCCTGGACAGCTAAAGAACAGTGTTTCCCAATGAGGGTGTCCATAGCTATTACAAAACTACAACTTCCAGCATGCCGAGTCAGCAGAATGGCAGTGTTTCCCAATTAGAGTTCCCGTAGCTCTTGCAAAACTACAACTCCCAGCATGCCCGGACAGCCGAAGGCTATGGGCACCCTAATTGGTAATTACTGTCCTTTGGCTGTCCAGGCATGCTGGGAGTTGTAGTTTTGCAACAGCTGGAGGCACCCTCATTGGGAAACACTATCCTCTGGCTGTCCAGGCATGCTGGGAGTTGTAGTTTTGCACACTAATTGTTTTGCTAAACACTGTCCTAGGAAAATATTACCATTTTTAGATGTACAGCACAGACCTCAGGCTACAGATGTTACCAGATTTTATATTTGTTTCTTTTTCTCTTTTAACCCCTTAAGGACACAGCTCATTTTCATTATTAGTTTTTTTCCTCCTTGCATTTTAAGAGCCATAACTCTTCTTGTTCTCCATCCACAGACCCATATGAGGGCTTGTTTATTGCGGGATCAATTGCACTTTGCAACGACACCTTTTATTATACCATATTTTTTTTTTTTTTTTGGGGGGGGGGGGGGGGGGGGAGTAATTAAACTCCCCCCCCCCCACCCCCACACTTTAATTTTGCTACTTTTTGGGGTTTGGTTTTTATGCAGTGCACTTTACAGTAAAACCGATGTTACTTTTATTCTGTGGGTCAATACGATTAACCCCATAAGGACTCAATCACTCTTCAAGGGATTTTTCATTTTTGCACTTTTGTTTTTTAAATTGTCATAACTCTTTACATTTTCTGTCTACAGACCCATATAAGGGCTTGTTATTTGCGCCACCAATTGTACTTTGTAATGACATCAATCATCTATGGTGAAACGAAAAAAAAAAAAACATTATTTGTGGGGTGTAATTGAAATAAAACGAAACAAAAAAACTGTCATTTTGTAATTTTTGGGGGGCTTTTGTTTCTACAGTAAGCTTTTCGGTAAAAATGACACCTTATCTTTATTCTGTAGGTCCATATGATTACAATGATATTCAATTTATACAGGTTTTATTTTATGTTACTAGTTTAAAAAATATTATAACGTCTTGTACGAAAATTAGTGTGCTTAAAATTGTCCTCTTATGACCGCTATAACTTTTTTATTGTTCCGTATGGAATGTATCAGAGCTCATTTTTTGCGCCGTGATCTGTAGTTTTTATTGGTATCATTTTTGTTTTGATGGGACTTTTCGAGTGTGGATCGTGGGGACATTTCGTGTGGGATCATAAACATTATGTTTTAATAGATGGGACATTTCCACATGCGGCGATACCAGATGTTTTTTTATTTTTTTTATTTTACTTTTTTGGGGAAAAAGAGGGGCAATTACATTTTTGATTAGAAGGGAGCTTAAAAAAAAAAAAAAAAAAAAAATATATATATATATATATATTTTTTTTTTTACTTTTAAAGTCCCCATAGGGGATTTTTATATGCACCTGCACTTGCTTCATATCTGCGCCATATATGTACAATGCTATGTGCGGAGTAACACGCAGCAGCGCCGTACATTTATGGTGGTGTCCTTAAAGGGGTACTTCGGTGGAATAAAAAAAATTTCAAATCAACTGGTGCCAGAAAGTTACAGAGATTTGTAAATGACTTCTATTTAAAAATCTTAATCCTTCCAATACTTATCAGCTGCCGTTTACTATAGAGGAAGTTGTGTAGTTCTTTCCAGTCTGACCACAGTGCTCTCTGCTGACACCTCTGTCCATGTCAGGAACTGTCCAGGGCAGGAGAGATTTTCTATGGGGATATGCTTCTAATCTGGACAGTTCCTGACAGCTGATCCCCATAGCAAACCTCTCCTGCCCTGCTCAGTTCCTAAAATGGACAGAGGTGTCAGCAGAGAGCACTGTGGTCAGACAGGAAAGAAATACCAAAAGAAAAGAATTTCCTCTGTAGTATACAGCTGCTAATAAGTACTGGAAGGATTAAGATTTTGATTTGATTTGAAAACATTTGTTTTCCTCTTGTTTCCACCGGAGTTCTCCCTCCTAGGACCCCTTTACAGGAAGGAAACACCATAGATCCCTATGGTGCTATAAGTTTAGGTCAATAAAGTGTCGTTTTTACTCACTGGAATTCTCTTTTTCTTTAGTTTGCAGCAGCACCAATGGAGAAAACTGGGGTCTAAACGGGTCAGACTTCACCCCCACAGAGCCATGATGTGCAGGAACATGAAACAAACACAAGAGAAAAGTACACCATATAGCTACACCCAATCAATTACAAAGAATCATCTTTATTAGAAATTACAAAAATCACTTACAAGATGTCTAATCAGACAACAAAGAAACCCCCATAAAAACAGAGGCAGAAACCTGCCCTCCCACAACAGAGGGGGGGGGGGGGGGGGAGCCCCTCGGACCCCTCCCAGGACACCTGTATATTTCTCAAGATTCAAACACTGTCCCGGGAGGGGTCCGAGGGGCTCCCCCCCTGTTCTGGGAGGGCATGTTTATGCCTTTTCTCTTGTGTTTGTTGATCTGCTATATGGTACACGCAGTAGCACCCCCTGTTATTTGATATACACAGTGATCCCTCAACATACAAATAGTTTCAACATACAATGTTCTTTTCTGGACCATTGTAACTTGAAACCAGACTCAACATACAATGCTATGGGATCTGCGAAACGTGTCAATGGCTGGAAGAACCGACCAATCAGAATGGGCATTCACTGGTAAACCCCCTGTATTCCTAAAGTGTTTGCACTGACTGGTGTCTGGTAGCGCCCCCTACAGTACAGGGAGGTATTACATGTTCTGTACTACATGTTCTGTACTACTCTTTACCTGTATTACTGAAGTGCATTCACTAACTGGTGTCTGGTAGCGCCCCCTACAGTACAGGGAGGTGTTAGGCTGAGTTCACACAACGTTTTTCAAACACGGTAACCTTATACGGTTTTCCGCAAAAAAATGTATACGACCGTATCCGAAACCGTACGCATAGAGAATGCATTGTAAACCGTATTCCAAATGTTGTGTACGGTTGCATCCGTTTTGCCTCGGATACGGTTTTGCCGATTTTTCAACCGTAGGCAAACACGCTGTCGACCACGTTTTTGCCTCCGGTTGGAAAACCGTATGCAAACCGTATGCGGTTCTTTTAACATTGTTGTCTATGAGAACCGTACACAGAATTTCAGAATACGGTTGCACACGGTTTTTCTAATCCGTTTTTGGAGTTGACACATGCGCAGATTGGAATTTCAATAGAACAATAGTAACTTTATTAAATTGCTGGAAAACAAATTCCAACAAAATAGCAAAACCGTTGGCAAAAACTGACGCAAACGGATAGAACCGTACGGGGAAAAACCGTATACGTTATAATTTGGAGTCATATGGTTGCATGCGGTTTTTGCCATACGTTTTTTAGCGGAAAACCGTATACGGTAACCGTATTTGAAAAACGTGGTGTGAACCCAGCCTTACATGTTCTATACTCTTTACCTGTACCAGGGTTAGCTGCTCCTTTGGGCATCAGGTGAGGGCGGCTCCATTTTCCTTTTTTTTTTTAGGACATTGCGCGTTCTGTACAGGACCCTGAAAAAGCTTCTGTCCTCTACATAGACCAGTGTTTCCCAAAGAGGGTGCCTCCAGCTGTTGCAAAGAGGTGACACTGAAATAGAAAGTGACTTACAGCTCCCAGCAGATCTTTATTACTTTTATATGTAAGGATTTGCTTTATCTGTATTAGTTATCTACTTATTTTTCTTTAAAGGAGTATTCCCGCGCAAAATAATTTATCCCCTATCGCCCCCTCCATGTATCTCTATGGGGTACATGGAGGGGCGTGTCGGCCGCCGTGACGCCCCTTTCCAGCATACTGCTGTGGCCCCAGGAGATCCCGGGGGGCCCCAGCGCTCGGACCCCCCGCGATCTATAACTTATCCCCTATCCTTCGGATAGGGGATAAGTTATATTGCACTACAGAACTCCTTTAATCCTCACTTTTTCCTATTTTTGGATGACATTTTTATGGCTTCAGAACCAATAAGTTAGCGGGCGCTTTAAATCAATGAACTGCAGCGGCTTTTGTGGGGCCAGAGACCACCGCCCGCTTCTCTCCCCCTGCCTGTCCTGGGGTCCTCCCTAGTCCAACCACCACCGCCGCTGCCCCATTGCCTCCCCCATCCCCGGTTTTATAATTACCTGTTCTCGGGGCCCGGGGTCCGCACTACTTATGGCTCCGGTGGCATCCTGAGCTGTCACTGTGCACACTGATAGTGACGCCGCAGGAGCCAGAAGTAGCGCGGACCCTGGGCACAGGTAATTATAAAACCGGGGATGGGGGAGGCAACGGGGCAGCGGCAGCGGCGGTCTCTGGCCGGGTAGGTGGGGCGATACATTATCGGCAAGGTAATTGGAGATCCTAAGTCCCAGGGAACCCCTTTTACAGTTTGTGACCCTATCCTCATCTGAATTTTTATGCCACATCTCAATGTTGACATAGGCTGGGGCAACACATAAAAAATTACATACATTTTTACTGTAGATACTCTGTCCTTTAGTCCACAGCAGCAGCAACAATATATGTGCTGCTGCTGCGGGACATAAAGGAAAGTGTAATACAGCTGCATGATCCAAGAATTGTTCGCGTGTCCTTGTTGGCATGATCGCTGAGCCATGTCAAGGATCTTTAAATGAACACCAGTTAGTGAGATCCTGGCAGCAGTTGATTTGTCTTAAAAGGGCTCTGACCTTGTGTGGCCCCCCTGCTGGACTGTAAGGGCCCATTCACAATACGGAATTACAGAGCAGAATTTTAATTCTGCTTGAGGGAATGCAGAGAAGGAAATGTAGGTGGTATTAAAGAGGAAATTTAAGAGTGATTTGTTGCTGTTCAAAATGATCCAGAATTGGCGCTTATGTAGATGACAATCTGCAGTGGACGTAAGTGTCATCCCATAGACAAAGGGGACTTCTGATTTGGAGGTCATGAGTAAGCACCCTGCATGGTGCAAAAGGGCCCGTCCGCCATTGGCATCTTGGACCAATGCTCTCTGATCTATCAAAGAAAAATATGTCTGCTACCTGGTGGGTGCTGGGACCCCCCGCGATCTCTCCCTGGGAACGGGGCGTCATCCCTGCACAAAGCTGCGGCTGACACGCCCCCTCCATGTATCTCTATGGGAGAGCCGAATGGCTCTCCCATAGAGATACATGGAGGGGGTGTTTCAGACGCCGATTCCTGCAGGGTTGACACGCCCTGTTCCCAAGGAGACCTGGGGTCCCGTACAGGAGATAGTGGAGGGTCCCAGCGGTAGGACTCCCAGCAATCTAAAACTTAATATATATATATTTTTTTCTGCTTTGTATATCTCTTTTAATTAATTACAGCATAACAAGCTGATGATGGGTGGGTTGTGTGTGGGTGAGTGGGCATCCCTGGGACCCCCATTGATCATAATAATGGCGGAAAAATTTCTCCTTGCTGGTGGAGTGGCAGAGAGCACACTCAGTCATCGCTTTCAAGGTGGGGAGGAATAAAGTGGCATTGGGGGCTATGAAGGGGGATGATGAAATGGCAAAGGGGGGGGAGGAGATTGAAGGAGAAAAGAGGGGAGCATGATGCGGTACTGGGGGGATTGAAATGGCACAGGGGAGGATCAAAGGGGGGAATGCTGTGGCACAGGGGGTGGTCAAGGGGGGGGGATGAAATAGCACAGGGGTGGTCAAGGGGGGGGGGGGATGAAATGGCACAGGGGGTGGTCAAGGGGGGATGAAATGGCACAGGGGGTGGTCAATGGGGGGGATGAAATGGCACAGGGGGTGGTCAATGGGGGGGATGAAATGGCACAGGGGGTGGTCAATGGGGGGGATGAAATGGCACAGGGGGTGGTCAAGGGGGGGATGAAATAGCACAGGGGAGGGAGGATTAAGGGGGAGTAATGATGCGGTACATGGGCAATAAAGGGCGAGAAATGAAATTGCACTGGAGATGATAAAGGGGGAGGGGAATTAAATTGCATAGGAGGGAATGAAGGGGGTAATTAAATGGCACAGGGCATCAAGGGGGAATTATGTGGCAAGAGGGGAGGAATGTAGTGGCATTGGGGGGGATCAAGAGGGGGATGATAAAGGCACAGGGGGAAATGAAGGGGGGATGAAATGGCAAAGGGAAGTTGATGAAGTGGTTCAAGGGGAGGCAACGAAATGATACAGGAAATAAAGGGGAGGGGGGAATTAATTGACATGGGAAATAAGGGGGGGATGAAATGGCACAGGGGGATATGGAGGGAGGATGATGTCACAGGGAGTGATGTTATGGCGAGAGGGGTGGCATGGGGGATGAATGGGAGATGAAAAGGTACAGGGGGGAGTGATCAAGGGGAGATGAAGTGGTTCAAGTGGGGGGAGATGGATGAAGTGGTTCAGGGGGGGGGGTGAAGTGGTTTAAGGGGGGGGGGGGGGGGAATGAAGTGGTTCAAGGGGGGGTTGGGGGGAATGAAGTGGTTCAAGGGGGGGGGGGATGAAGTGGTTCAAGGGTGGGGGGGGGGGGGGGGGGTGAAGTAGCACAGCGGAGTAGCAGCCGCACTTGTAATGCCGGTACTGGATACTAAGCTATGTTTATGAGCTCTGCCCCACATCATGTCCCTATAGGATTTCTGTATAGATGAAGGGTATATACAGCAGGTGACTGGTTACATCATAACCGGAGCGGTACCGCACGACACACTGTACGGGTAGAGAGCTGTTGCATCATCTGGACCGGTCTTCCAAGAGGCGTGGCCTGCGCTGACAGTGGGCGGGGCCCAGCGGTTATATAGGGGAGCCCTGCACCGCTCGCTCAGACTCTATAGCGGGGACACCTGCAGGTGAGCGGCTCCTCCTCCGGTGTACGGCTGTGATCAGGGACCGGGAGCTCCGCTCCTCACCTCCGTCTTCTCTCTCCCGCAGACATGACACAGGACACGGTATTGGACATGAAGGACGTGGAGCTCAACGAGATGGACCCCGAGAAGCAGCCGATGGCGGCCGAGGACGGAGAGTCCCCGGTGGGCGGCGAGAAGAACGGGGTGATGAAGGTGAAGGAGGACGAGGAGGGCGGCAGCCGGGCGGTGAAGTTCACCGGGCTGTCCAAGGAGGAGCTGCTGAGGGTGGCGGGGACCCCGGGCTGGGTGCGGGTCCGCTGGGCGCTGCTCATCCTCTTCTGGCTGGGCTGGGCCGGGATGCTGGCCGGGGCCGTGGTCATCATCGTCCAGGCTCCGCGCTGCCGCCCGCTGCCCGCCATGGAGTGGTGGAACAAGGGGCCGCTCTACCAGATCGGGGACCCGGCCACCTTCCAGGACGGAGAGGGGAACGACGGCATCGGGGATCTGGCCGGTGAGTGCGATGATGTGTCATTCATACAATGTGCTGTGAACAGCTGAAGTGCCGGCACAATGACAGCTGACGTCACCGGAAGTCGCCCTGCCAGTAACGCGTCTGTTGCGTCAGCTACGTTACTAAGACGTATGTCTGCCCTCTGGTGGTCATGTACAGTAGTGTTCGCCTCCAGCTGTTGCAAAACTACAACTCCCAGCATGCCCGGACAGCCGAAGGCTGTCCGGGCATGCTGGGAGTTGTAGTTTTGCAGTAAGAACAATATAAAGGGCAAGAATTGCTGATTGTGGTCCAAATAGTGGAACAAAAATTAAAATCTTAATCCTTCCAGTACTTATCAGCTGCTGTATGATCCAGAGGAAGTTTTTTTTTCCTTTTAGAATTTACTTTGTCTGACCACAGTGCTCTCTGCTGACACCTTGGTCCGTGTCAGGAACTGTCCAGGTCAGGAACAAATCCCCATAGGAAACCTATCCTGCTCTGGACAGTTCCTGACACGGACAGAGGTGTCAGTAGAGAGCACTGTGGTCAGACTGGAAAGAACTACACAACTTCCTCTGGAGCATATAGTAGCGTATAAGTACTGGAAGGCATAAGATAAGTTTTCATATTCCGGAGTACTCCTTTAATTATCTTATGTCTTCCAGTACTTATAAGCTGCTGTATGCTCCAGAGGAAGTTGTGTAGTTCTTTCCAGTCTGACCACAGTGGTCTATGCTGACACCTCTGTCCATGTCAGGTACTGTCCAGAGCAGGATAGGTTTGCTATGTGGATTTGCTCCTGCTCTGGACAGTTCCTGACATGGACAGAGATGTCAGCAGAGAGCAATGTAGTCAGACTGGAAAGAACTACACAACTTCCTTTGGAACATACAGCAGCTTATTAGTACTGGAAGGCATTAGATAATTTAAAGGAGTACTCCGGGGATATGAAAACTTATCTCCTAGCCTAAGGATAGGATGGGAGGCACGTTTCAGATCATGGGGGGGGGGGGGGGGGACACACCTTCCATATGGGGCCCTGGCAATCCGCGGCAAGGGGGTGTGTCCGACCGCTGCGGCCAACATACCCCTCAATACATCTCAATGGGAGAGCCGGAGCGCTGCATTCAGGGATGTTTCAAGGGGGTATGTCAGCCGCAGCGACATGCGGTGGTCGATATGCACTAATTCGGCAAAGAGCCAGGGGCCCCGTACGGGAGATCTGGGGCGGTCCTAGCAGTCAGCCCCCCAGCGATCTTAAAACTGATCCCCCATCATTAGTATAGGGGATAAAGGGGTACTCCAGTGGAAAACACTTTTTTATTTTTTTTATTTTTATGAACTGGCTCCAGAAAGTTAAACATATTTGTAATTTACTTCTATTAAAAAAAAATCTTCACCCTTCCAGTACTTTTTAGCAGCTGTATGCTACAGAGGAAATTATTTTCTTTTTTACTTTTTTTATCTTGTCCACAGTGCTCTCTGCTGACACCTCTGTCCGTGTCAGGAACTGTCCAGAGCAGGAGAAAATGCCCATAGCAAACATATGCTGCTCTGGACAGTTCCTGACATGGACAGAGGTGTCAGCAGAGAGCACTGTGGACAAGACAAAAAACAAAATTCAAAAAAGAGAATTTTCTCTAGCATACAGCTGCTAAAAAGTACTGGAAGGGTAAAGATTTTTTAATAGAAGTCATTTACAAATTTATTTAACTTTCTGGCACCAGTTGACTTATAAAGACGTTAAAATTTTTTTTTTTACCCACCGGAGTACCCCTGTAAGTATTCATATCCCGGGTAATCCTTTAATAGAAGTAATTTTCAAATTTGTTTAAAAAAAAAAAAAAAAAAAAAAATATATATATATATATATTTTTTCTTATAAGATGTGAATAATGACTGTTAATGGACGTCCTAACAATAGCCTTGATGTGTTTTATCAATGATTAGGAATACAGCAACGACTGGACTTGCTCAGCACCCTAAAAGTGAAGGGTTTGGTAATAGGACCCCTGCATGTCACCACTAAAGACGACCCTTCAGGGACCGTGCTCAAGGATATCGACCCAAAATACGGAAACATAGACGGCTTCAAAAACCTGCTGGAAGCGGCTCGAAAGAAAAGTGAGTCAAGCGGACGTTATGGATAGTGCAGTGGTCTGCAAACTGTGGCCCTCCAGCTGTTGCAAAACTACAACGCCCAGCGTGCTGGGCGTTGTAGTTTTGCAACAGCTGGAGGGCCACAGTTTGGAGACCACTGCAGTAGTGATATCACGGATACGTCAGGAGTAGCCATCTCGGTGTATTAGAAAGTCACAGACAGATTGACCGTGGTGGTTTTCTATTTTCAGGTATTCAGATAGTTTTGGACCTCACCCCCAATTACCGAGGGGAAGACGTCTGGTTCAACGAGGAATTGAAGAAATCGGACAGCGTCTTGGTGACTCAAATACAGGTGAGCAGGACGAAGTGCATGACGAGTTTAAAGCGATGTTCACACGAGCGTAAAATGTGCGGAAAAAATAAATAAAATACCGGCGGACATTCCGCACACTTGGCAAAGCCGGCGGGCACTAGGGCCGCACGGAAATGTGCCGCCTCATAGACGGCAGGACTTGGCAGAGAGAATAGACTTGTCTATTCTTTTTGCGGACGCCGGAATCAGAATTTCTACGGGAGAAACGTCAGGCACAGAAATTCTTCAGTGTAAATAGTGCAGCAGAATCACATTGAAATCAATGGGCGTTTGCTGCAGCGGATTGTCCGTGTGGACATACCTCACAAGTGTGGACCCGGCCTAAGGCCATACAGCACTATACACAGGCCTGTCCATAGAATGGATCTATTGGGGTCATGTCTATGTGGATCCCATCATGGAGACCATATTAGTAGGTTGGAGTACTGCGGTGTAAGACACTTATCCCCTATTCTGCGGAAGATACTTATCCTAGGGGACAAGGGTCTGATTGCGGGGGTCTGACTGCTGGGACCCTCTGCGATCTCACGTATGGGGAACAAACATTTCTGCGGGTAATGCGAATGTCCCCCCCCAAATACAGTCCTATGGGAGAGGCGGGGAGGCATGAATGCATCTCTGCCTCTACCATAAAGATACATAGAGGGGGACGTTTTGGCTGTGGCGTCCTACTGCAGCCGACACTCCTCCTGCAGCCGACACTCCTCCTGCATGGAAGAGCTGGGGCCCCACACAGGAGATCGCGGGGGGGCCCAGCGCTTGAGATATAGAGGGGGACCCCATACAGGAGATCGCGGGGGGGGGGGGGGGCCCAGCGTTTGAGATACATAGAGGGGAGGCCCCATACAGGAGATCACGGGGGGCCCAGTGTTTTGAGATACATAGAGGGGGGGCCCCATACAGGAGATCGCAGGGGGGCCCAGCGTTTGAGATAACATAGAGGGGGGCGTGTCGGCCGCGGCGTCATCCTGCAGCCGACACTCCTGCATGGGAGAGCTGGGGCCCCATACAGGAGATCGCGGGGGGGCCCAGCCCCCTGCGATCAGGCACTTATCCTCTATCCTGCAGATTGGGGATAAATGTCTTACACTGCAGATCTCCTTTTAAAGGGGTACTCTGGTGGAAAACAATTTATTATTTTATCTTTAATCAACTGGTGCCAGAAAGTTAAACAGATTTGTAAATTACTTCTATTAAAAAATTGTAATCCTTCCATTACTTATTAGCGTCTTTCTACTACAGAGAAAGTTCTTTTCTTTTTGGATTTTTTTTTCTGTCCACGGTGCTCTCTGCAGACACCTCCTTTCTGTATCAGGAACTGTCCAGAGCAGGAGAGGTTTGCTAAGGAGATTTGCTTCTGCTTCCGACAGTTCCTGAAATGGACAGAGGTGTCAGCAGAGAGCACTGTGGACACAATAAAAAAAAACTTTCTCTGTAGTATACAGCAACTTATAAGTACTGGAAGGATAAATATTTTTTAATAGAAGTAATTTACGAATCTGTTTGACTTTCTGGCACCAGTTGATTTAAAAAAAAAAAAAAATTCCACCGGAGTGCCCCTTTAAAGGTTGTAATTCACATGCTGATTGGTTGCAAGAATACAACGTTCTTTGAGTCTCTTAATTTTTTTTTTTTATTCTTTTCCTTCAGGATGCGATGACTTTTTGGTTTGAACATGGCGTTGGAGGAATTTACCTAAGTGGATTTGAGAACATCCTGAATGTAAGTCCAGCGCTCTTCCCAATGTTTAGTCGTATGACAACCCCCGTCCAGTGGTAAAACTCTTCTGTTCTGACCTTTACAGCCAGGTGAACTCCTTCCGGAACTGAATAACATCACTGCTAACCACAGCACAGAGGGTAAAGCAAGGTGAGGATCTAGGACTGTGTTTCCCAACCAGTGTGACTCCAGCTGTTGCAAAACTACAACTCCCAGCACGCCTGGACAGCCAGGGTGCCTCCAGCTGTTGCAAAACTACAACGCCCAGCATGCCTGGACAGCCAGGGTGCCTCCAGCTGTTGCAAAACTACAACTCCCAGCTCGCCTGGACAGCCAGGGTGCCTCCAGCTGTTGCAAAACTACAGCTCCCAGCATGCCCGGACAGCCAAAGGCTGTCCGGGCATGCTGGGAATTGTAGTTTTGCAACAGCTGGAGGCACCCTGATAGGGAATACAATACATTTTTTTCATATAACAGCAATCTGTATTCAACATCCTAGATTGGTGTTTCCCAATCAGGGTGCCTCCAGCTGTTGCAAAACTACAATTCCCAGCATGCCCGGACAGCCTTTGGCTGTCCGGGCATGCTGGGAGTTGTAGTTTTGCAACAGCTGGAGGCACCCTGGCTGTCCAGGCATGCTGGGAGTTGTAGCTTTACAACAGCTGGAGGCACCCTGGCTGTCCAGGCGTGCTGGGAGTTGTAGTTTTGCAACAGCTGGAGGCACCCTGGCTGTCCAGGCATGCTGGGAGTTGTAGTTTTGCAACAGCTGGAGGCAACCAATCTAGGATGTTGAATACAGATTGCTGTTATATGAAAAAAATGTATTGTATTCCCTATGTACAGAATAGGGGAAAAGTGTATAATCGCTGGGGGTCCGACTGCTAGGACCCCTTGTGATTTCCTGTACAGGGCTCGACTCTTGCCCCTGAACTTGCCATTCAGCTGCTTTTTTTCCCCTGAGAAGCGGCGAGAGCCCGGCCCCCTTACAGGAGATCGCAGGGGTTACCAGTAGAGATGAGCGAACTTACAGAAAATTCGATTCGTCACGAACTTCTCGGCTCGGCAGTTGATGACTTTTCCTGCATAAATTAGTTCAGCTTTCCGGTGCTCCCATGGGCTGGGAAAGGTGGATACAGTCCTAGGAAAGAGTCTCCTAGGACTGTATCCACCTTTTCCAGCCCACCGGAGCACCGGAAAGCTGAACTAATTTATGCAGGAAAAGTCATCAACTGCCGAGCCGAGAAGTTCGTGACGAATCGAATTTACTGTAAGTTCGCTCATCTCTAGTTACCAGCGGTCGGACCCCCCCTGCAATTAGACAGGGATCCCCAATCCTGTGGCTATTATTTTTTTCTTTTTCACTGGATAAACCCCTTTAATTATCCCGGTCATGAAGAATTGCTGCTACGAGTGGGCATAGGCAGGGGCTCACTCTAGAGTCGGTAATCGACGGATCCGCAACGTAAAATACGCTGCGGATCTGTTACATGTGACCCTACCCATAAAGGGGTACACCGGTTGAAAACTTTTATTTTTTATTTTTTTGTTTTTTTAATCAACTGGTGCCAGAAAGTTTAAACAGATTTGTAAATCACTTCAATTAAAAAAAAAAAAATCTTAATCCTTCCAGTACTTATTAGCTGCTGAATACTACAGAGGAAATTCTTTTCTTTTTGGAACACAGAGCTCTCTGCTGACATCACGAGCACAGTGCTCTCTGCTGACATCTCTGTCCATTTTAAGAACTGTCCAGAGTAGGAGAAAATCCCCATAGCAAACATATGCTGCTCTGGAGAGTTCTTAAAATGGACAGAGATGTCTGTAGAGAGCACTGTGGTCATGATGTCGGCAGAGAGCACTGTGGTCATGATGTCGGCAGAGAGCACTGTGGTCATGATGTCGGCAGAGAGCACTGTGGTCATGATGTCGGCAGAGAGCACTGTGGTCATGATGTCGGCAGAGAGCACTGTGGTCATGATGTCGGCAGAGAGCACTGTGGTCATGATGTCGGCAGAGAGCACTGTGGTCATGTCGGCAGAGAGCACTGTGGTCATGATGTCGGCAGAGAGCACTGTGGTCATGATGTCGGCAGAGAGCACTGTGGTCATGATGTCGGCAGAGAGCACTGTGGTCATGATGTCGGCAGAGAGCACTGTGGTCATGATGTCGGCAGAGAGCACTGTGGTCATGATGTCGGCAGAGAGCACTGTGGTCATGATGTCGGCAGAGAGCACTGTGGTCATGATGTCGGCAGAGAGCACTGTGGTCATGATGTCGGCAGAGAGCACTGTGGTCATGATGTCGGCAGAGAGCACTGTGGTCATGATGTCGGCAGAGAGCACTGTGGTCATGATGTCGGCAGAGAGCACTGTGGTCATGATGTCGGCAGAGAGCACTGTGGTCATGATGTCGGCAGAGAGCACTGTGGTCATGATGTCGGCAGAGAGCACTGTGGTCATGATGTCGGCAGAGAGCACTGTGGTCATGATGTCGGCAGAGAGCACTGTGGTCATGATGTCGGCAGAGAGCACTGTGGTCATGATGTCGGCAGAGAGCACTGTGTTCCAAAAAGAAAAGAATTTCCTCTGTAGTATTCAGCAGCTATTAAGTAGTGGAAGGTAGGGATCGACCGATTATCGGTATGGCCGATATTATCGGCCGATAATCACGATTTTGGGCATTATCGGTATCGGCAATTATCTTGCCGATAAGCCGATAATGCCCCGCCCCCCCCGCACCGCCCGCACAGCGACCGCCACCCCCTCGACCCGCCGCACCGCACCTCCGACCCACCGCACCGCACCGCGTCGCACCCCCCACCGTGATGCTGGGCGGTATACCGGTATGGATTTTTTCCCATACCGCTATACCGGTCGGGCCCCTCCCCCACCCTCCGAGTGAATAAAAAAATTAAACTTACCTGTAATGGGGGTGGTCCAGGCCATCCTTCCTTCATGTAGTGTCCGGGGGCGTTCCGGGTGGAGGGTGGTCTGGTCAGGGCTGTCCTCCACTCCGGGCAGGCTCCGGCCTAGTACGCTGCATAGACGCCGCTACGCTGTGACGTCAGGTGCGTCGCTGCGCACGGGCGTCACTGCGCAGCGACGTCTATGCAGCGTACTAGGCCGGAGCCTGCCCGGAGTGGAGGACAGCCCTGACCAGACCACCCTCCACCCGGAACGCCACCGGACACTACAGGAATGATGGATGGATGGCCCGGAGCACCCTGGCAGGTAGGGGAGAGTAGCGGGTGGCGGCGGCGGCCTATGGCCCCGCAAAAGCCACTGCAGATCATTGATTTAAATCAATGATCTGCAGCGGTGTCGCAGGGGGTTAAATAGCCGATGACTTATACCGGAATATCGGTATAAGTTATCGGCTATCGGCCCTAACCTGCACCGATTATCGGTATCGGCCCTAAAAAAACGATATCGGTCGATCCCTAGTGGAAGGATTAAGATTTTTGAATAGAAGTAATTTTCAAATGTGTTTAACTTTCTGGCACCAGTTGATATAAAAAATAAAATAAAAAAATAAAAATACATTTCCACCCTTTAAGAGGGGATCCCTAGCAAAGGGGAATTAGTCCCAGAGGGGCTGCGGCCCTAAGGGAAATTTGTTTTTCGATAATGTGCATGGGAGGAGACGGTGCGTTCACGTTACATAATATCTGCTCGGCCGCTGGTGATATCAATTGGCACTAGGACCGTGCAGACCTGAACCATCCTCATTGGCTTTCCCTGCACTCCGTACAGCCCTAATATTCATGTGTATGGGGGGGGGGGGGTCAGAAGAGAGCGGTTTTGGCCAATAAATCCCATGTGTATGAAAACCTTCTGGACCGATATATTGTGTTTTTCCTTCGGTAGGGTGCTGCTCATCTCCTCTGTGGAGTCAGTCAGCAGCGATATACTGGGGATCCTCAATGACTCTTCCTCTGGCATTTTAAGCACCAGCTATTTGTTGGGTAAAGGCAATGAAAGTGACGGCACTATCGGGGAACGCGTCAGGCAATACAAGAACGTTACTGGTGAAGAGGACAAGATCCTCTGGGCGGTAAGCACTCCCATTGTGGACATGAAGGTGTAAGCGGATGAGAACAATTTGACCCATCTAGTCAGCCCAATATTCTTATGAATGGTTCCAGGCCCTATCTTATATGAAGGATAGCCTTATGCCTATCTCTATCTTATATGAAGGATAGCCTTATGCCTACCTCTATCTTATATGAAGTATAGCCTTATACCTATCCCTATCTTATATGAAGGATAGCCTTATACCTATCCCTATCTTATATGAAGGATAGCCTTATGCCTATCTCAATCTTATATGAAGGATAGCCTTATACCTATCCCTATCTTATATGAAGGATAGCCTTATGCCTATCCCTATATTATATGAAGGATAGCCTTATGCCTATCCCTATATTATATGAAGGATAGCCTTATGCCTATCTCAATCTTATATGAAGGATAGCCTTATGCCTATCTCTATCTTATATGAAGGATAGCCTTATGCCTATCTCTATCTTATATGAAGGATAGCCTTATACCTATCCCTATCTTATATGAAGGATAGCCTTATGCCTATCCCTATATTATATGAAGGATAGCCTTATGCCTATCTCAATCTTATATGAAGGATAGCCTTATGCCTATCTCTATCTTATATGAAGGATAGCCTTATGCCTATCTCTATCTTATATGAAGGATAGCCTTATACCTATCTCTATCTTATATGAAGGATAGTCTTATACCTATCTCTATCTTATATGAAGGATAGCCTTATGCCTATCTCTATCTTATATGAAGTATAGCCTTATGCCTATCCCTATCTTATATGAAGGATAGCCTTATACCTATCCCTATCTTATATGAAGGATAGCCTTATGCCTATCCCTATCTTATATGAAGGATAGCCTTATACCTATCCCTATCTTATATGAAGGATAGCCTTATGCCTATCTCTATCTTATATGAAGGATATCCTTATACCTATCTCTATCTTATATAAAGGATAGCCTTATGTCTATCCCTATCTTATATGAAGGATATAATTATGTCTATCCCTATCTTATATGAAGGATAGCCTTATGCCTATCTCTATCTTATATGAAGGATAGCCTTATACCTATCCCTATCTTATATGAAGGATAGCCTTATGCCTATCCCTATATTATATGAAGGATAGCCTTATGCCTATCTCAATCTTATATGAAGGATAGCCTTATGCCTATCTCTATCTTATATGAAGGATAGCCTTATGCCTATCTCTATCTTATATGAAGGATAGCCTTATGCCTATCCCTATCTTATATGAAGGATAGCCTTATTCCTATCCCTATCTTATATGAAGGATAGCCTTATGCCTATCTCTATCTTATATGAAGGATAGCCTTATGCCTATCTCTATCTTATATGAAGGATAGCCTTATGCCTATCCCTATTTTATATGAAGGATAGCCTTATGCCTATCCCTATCTTATATGAAGGATAGCCTTATGCCTATCCCTATCTTATATGAAGGATAGCCTTATACCTATCCCTATCTTATATGAAGGATAGCCTTATACCTATCCCTATCTTATATGAAGGATAGCCTTATGCCTATCCCTATCTTATATGAAGGATAGCCTTATACCTATCCCTATCTTATATGAAGGATAGCCTTATACCTATCCCTATCTTATATGAAGGATAGCCTTATGCCTATCCCTATCTTATATGAAGGATAGCCTTATACCTATCCCTATCTTATATGAAGGATAGCCTTATGCCTATCTCAATCTTATATGAAGGATAGCCTTATGCCTAGGGGTGTGAATCGCCAAGAATTTGGCGATTCGATTCGAATCGCGATACCAGTGTGGCGATTCGATATATCGCGATACCGTCTAGGTGACGATACATCGCGATATATCGCCCACCTGGGAGCATTCATAGATCCCAATAGACGCCGCTGTCAGCTTTGACAGCGGCGATCTAGTACTCCGGCGCGCACTTTTCTCATGTTATCCCGGGCTGCAAAATAAAATAAAACGCACTTTATCTTACCTGCCAACGAGCCCGCGGAGCTCCGGTACAGGTGTTCGGTCCCCGGGCTGTATTCTTCTTACTTCCTGTTAGTCCGGCACGTCACATGGAGCTTCAGCCTATCACCAGCGGAGGCGGGACATCTCTGCGGCCAGTGATAGGCTGAAGCTCCATGTGACGTGCCGGACTAACAGGAAGAAGAATACAGCCCGGGGACCGAACACCTGTACCGGACTGTACCGGAGCTCCGCGGGCTCGTTGGCAGGTAAGAAAAGTGCGTTTTATTAAAAATTCCACATCCCTAAAAGAATCGATTCAAAAATATTTTGAATCGATTCTGTATCGGCAAATGAAAAATCGCGATTATCGCGAGAATCGATTTTTTCTTACATCCCTACTTATACCTATCCCTATCTTATATGAAGGATAGCCTTATTCCTATCCCTATCTTATATGATGGATAGCCTTATGCCTATCTCTATCTTATATGAAGGATAGCCTTATGCCTATCCCTATCTTATATGAAGGATAGCCTTATGCCTATCTCTATCTTATATGAAGGATAGCCTTATGCCTATCCCTATTTTATATGAAGGATAGCCTTATGCCTATCCCTATCTTATATGAAGGATAGCCTTATACCTATCTCTATCTTATATGAAGGATAGCCTTGTTCCTATCCTTATCTTATATGAAGGATAGCCTTGTTCCTATCCTTATCTTATATGAAGGATAGCCTTATGTCTATCCCGATCTTATATGAAGGATAACCTTATACCCATCTCTATATTATACGAAGGATAGCCTTATACCTATCTCTATCTTATATGAAGGATAACCTTATACCTATCTCTATATTATATGAAGGATAGCCTTATATCTATCTCTATCTTATATGAAGGATAACCTTGTTCCTATCCTTATCTTATATGAAGGATAGCCTTATGTCTATCCATATCATATATGAAGGATCCACCCCACTGGACCACCAGGGATGGGATAAAGGCACCTTTAGACGCCGCTGTCACCTTTTGACAGCTGTGATCTAAAGGGTTAATAGCTGGCCACGGCGATTGCTGCATATCTATGAACGCTGGCCCTCAGCTACAAGAATCAACTGGGGGCCGGCTGGTATGAGTCGGGAGCCTTGGTCATACCTGCTTAACGGCACATGGAAGTGTATACAGGTCTATGGTCGTTAAGGGGTTAAACTCCTTCGCTGGATTTGCAGCTCCCACTTCTGCAGGATGGCAATTCCATGCATCCACTACTCTGTTTATGGGTTTTCCATAGAACCACCAGCTCCTGTTTTTTTTTTTTTTTTTTCCATCCTCTATAGAAGTATTAATGCGTATAATGATTTTTTTTTGTCCCCTATAGATCAGACCACGTTTAGGTCACATGGCTTCCGTGGTGAAGGAGAACCTGTTGCGTGTCTATCAGCTCCTGCTCTTCACTCTCCCGGGAACACCTTTAACTTTGTACGGGGATGAGATTGGACTCAAAGATTTGCCCGGACAGGTAAGGGATCACTCTGGTGTCTTTTTTAGCATTTATTAGTGTTGGGATTAACCAAATGGAAAAAATTCCGTCTCTGAACAGGCCTGGGCAGGGAGCCTTAATCCGCCCTTGTCTGCACATTGTTACTGACGTGTTGTCTTCTCCTCAGCCGGCACATGGCACATACATGCAGTGGAATTATGGCAAGAATCATGGGTTCTCTGAAGGCTCAGTGAGAGAAGCAAATCCGCTAAATGCAAACGTTACATTTGAGGTACGGAATAGAAACATTGCAAGTCCTTGGCTTAGTATTTCCCAACCAGAGGGCCTCTAGCTGTTGCAAAACTACAACTCCCAGCATGCCCGGACAGCCGTTGGCTGTCCGGGCATGCTGGAAGTTGTAGTTTTGCAACAGCTGGAGGCACCCCGTTTGGGAAACACTGCCTTGGCTTGTCCTTCTGGTTTTTAAAAATGCCGTCAATTTCCCTAGTTCTATCTAATCTGTGTGCCTAGGATTTTGACTGCCATTACTATTGCCAGTCTGCTCGGTTCATTCCTTGCATTGCGTACATGGGCAGATCTGCCATTCAGGAGTCTAAGAAAGTAGAGATGAGCGAACTTACAGTAAATTCGATTCGTCACGGACTTCTCGGCTCGGCAGTTGATGCCTTATCCTGCATAAACTAGTTCAGCTTTCAGGTGAGCCCGTGGGCTGATAAAGGTGGATACAGTCCTAGGAGACTCTTTCCTAGGATTGTATCCACCTTTTAAACTGCACATCCAGACCCTTACCACCTCCACCTTAAGCATTTCTGTATTCTGCTCCTTTTTCCACTTGGACTCAACTAAACTGATACATGCCATTATCTCCCAGGGCTGGGCTACTGCAACATCCCCCTCTGTTGCCTTCCAAACACTCTTGCTTAGCCTAAGCCAGCAGACTTTTGGTACTAGGGAGCCATTGACTGTGATGGCATTTATCAACTCACCTAGGGAATGTTTTGATTGAGGGGGATCAGGCCGCAGTGATCTCCAGAATGGGGTTCCTGCGCTCCCATAGACAGTGCATGAAGTGAATGCGTTCTCCTGCTATGGACTTCATCGTGGGTAGGTCTGGAAAAGGGGATACGTTGTTAAATGTCCCAGTGGTCAGTGTGTCCCAACCAGAGTGCAAAACTACAATTCCAAGCATGCCCGGACAGCCAACGGCTGCCCAATGCACAGGATAGGTGCTCAATTATTATTCGTGCTAGTAACCTAAGTACTTGTTGTCTACAATCGATGCCCTTTGTTCCTTCCCTGAAATCTGCTAACACAACATTTCCCTATCCTTGCCGTCTTGCATTCTGTACAGACTTTATCCCCCCTCCCTGACTCAGCCGATTTTATTGTTTGCTCGTAATCCTGCGGCGGCCTTCTCTTGGCAACAACCTTTGCCCTACTTAGCAACGCAGCTGCAGTCGAGCGAAAGAACATTGAGTACTAGATTAAAATGCCTGCGCACTTATTTCACACTGTCATCAGCAATGATCCTACAATGCAAAAAATATACATTTTATTTTTACTTTATTTTATTTTTTAATTTTTTTATTTTCATTTTATTTAATTTAAACGAAAATAAAATCAAAATAAATAAAATGCAAAAAATAAAACATTAAATTAAAAATATATTTTTATTTAATTTAAATAAAAATAAAATTAAAAACAATAAAAAAATAGTACAATTATTTAAAAAAATTATTTATTTTATGTACGGTATTTATATTTCTCTTTTGTCTCTAGGCTCAGGAAGGAAATAAAGCTTCACTACTCAATCTTTATAAGCGCCTGAGTGAGTTGCGGGGGAAAGAGCGGTCACTCCTTCACGGCAACTTCACACTACTCCACCACGATGACAGAGCGCTAGCTTTTGCGCGAATTTGGGACCAGAATGAAAGATACGTGACAGTAGTGAACTTTGCAGAGGTGGAGACGGAGGTGTCTGTTCCGCACGAACATATACCAGAGCAATGTTCGGTGGTTTTAAGCTCTGATTCCGAGCGCAAAGAAGGGAGCAGCGTTTCCGTAAGGAGGCTGAAAGTAGCGGCGGGGGAGGCCTTACTGCTCAAGTATCCATACAGTCCATAAGGAAACCTCTGCTAGCGGAGTAGTACTCACACATTCCATATTCTGACCCTAGTTTTTCCACTCCACGAGGCACAGTGTTAGCCCCCTTTGCCAAAACCCCCTTTATATACTCTCCCCTCCCTTTCATTGCAGTATATAGAGTCCATTGCACTGAGACCACCACCATTTAGGTGTAAAACGTATCGAGCACGAGGGTCTTCAAACGCGTTAACAGCAATAAGTGTCGTGTGCTTTCTCGGGTTGTGAACAGTTAATGCTGTGTGCACACACTTGTGGATGAATGCTTGTTTCATACAGATAATATAGTATTGTGTCTAACTGACCCTTGGGTGTTTTTTTTGGGGAGGGAGTGATAAAAGGGGGGGGCGGGCAAAAGAATTCAGGTCAGAAAATGTCTCCTTTTAATAAAAGTAGTTTACATTTGGGTTGATATCGCTGTGGTTGTTTTGCTTTCTTCTGTTCACAATTTAAGAACTTCCTTGATCTCCAGAAAAGCAATCCCCCTTACCGAGGACCGGATTTAGTTGGGGCGGATTTTTAGAAGAACATTCCTCACAAAAAAAAAAAATAAAACCCTTAAAGGGGTACTCCGATGGAAGAAATGTTTTCAAATGAACTGGTGCCAGAAAGTTATAGGCCGGCATTTAGCATTGTGTTTACCCTTTTTTCCTGTCTCCTTTTTTTTTTTTTTTTGCGCCTTTTTGGTTTACACATTTCTGCTGATTTTGAGTTGTAATCCACTGATTTCGGCAGTACGCACAATATGGATGGGTTTTATGAATTGCGCCTTTTTGTGAAAAGGTGCAAAAAAGGCGCAAGGCCAGCAAAAAGTGTCTAAAAGTACACCAGCCCAGACTTAGCTTTTTGGTGTATGTGAAGAGTAACACTTCGGAAAATGTGACCTGCACAAACTTTAGGAAATGCTGTGACTATTTAATACATTTGTTGTTCCTACACATCACCAGCACATAAAAAAAAAAAAAAAAAAAAGTAGAAATATGCTTCACTTACACCTACAATGATAAATGCCGGCCCTTGAGACTTGTAAATTACTTCTACATAAAAATCTTAATCCTTCCAGTACTTATCAGCTGCTGTATGCTCCAGAGGAAGTTGTGTAGTCCTTTCCAGTCTGACCACAGTGCTCTCTGCTGACACCTCTGTCCATGTCAGGAACTGTCCAGAGCAGGAGCAAATCCCCATAGAAAACCCCCCCTCCTGTGGTTTTCTTAATTTCCTCATTTTTGGTTGTGCTTAACATTTTATTAAAAAAAAAAACAAAGTTGCTACAAAGTACAATTGGTCGCACAAAAACAAGCCCTCTGGGTCTGTGGATGAAAAAAAAATTAGTTGTCTCTTAGAAGGTGAGGAGGAAAAATATTTACACAAATAAAAGTAAATTTGCTGTGTCCCCTAAGGGGTTAAACAATACATTTTCTGATGACACATTCCCTTTAATAGGAAGCAAAAATGAACGTGTGGTTAAAATTTTTATATATATATATATATATATATATATATATATATATATATATATATATATATAAAATATGCAATAATGTAAGAATGGAAACTATTAGAAATGAGCGAATTTACAGTAAATTCGATTCGTCACGAACTTTTCGGCTCGGCAGTTGATGGCTTATCCTGCATAAATTAGTTCAGCTTTCCGGTGCTCCGGTGGGCTGGAAAAGGTGGATACAGTCCTAGGAAAGAGTCTCTGTATCCACCTTTTCCAGCCCACGGGAGCACCTGAAAGCTGAACTAATTTACGCAGGATAAGTCATCAACTGCCGAGCCGAGAAGTTTGTGACGAATCGAATTTACTGTAAATTCGCTCATCTCTAGAAACTATATCCGCAACGTCAGCGTTTACTCCCACTCAGTACGGCACATGACACGGTGGGGAAACCTCAGCAATACTGCACTTCCCCAATCTCTCCAGACATATACAGTATATGTGTCACCTCAGTCATAAGCGTAAGAAGGACGATGAGCGCACACGGTCAGGGATCACGCACGTGGCAGAGCAAAATGGCCTCCAGGAATTTCCATATGTATGGAGAGATCTTTTCCCATAAATGTCTTTGTACTTATGAGGGGGGAGATTTAGCAAAACCTGTCCAGAGGAAAAGTTGCTGAGTTGCCCATAGCAACCAATCAGATGGCTACTTTCACTTTTGAAAAGGCCTCTGAAAAATGAAAGTAGTGATCTGATTGGTTGCTATGGGCAACTCAGCAACTTTCCCTCTGGACAGGTTTTGATAAATCTCCCTCATGGAGTCTGATGGAACATGTCTATGGCAGTACACTCTGCAGGTACCATCGTTCACACTGCCCACATGCTCCGCAGAAGGGAGCTCCATCCCAGTCCATCGAATGGACGAGAGTTGAACGTAGAAAATGCATGTCCACCCCCTTTTTTTTATTTATTTATTTTTTTTAATCCCTCAACTTCTATACCAGACACTTGACAGGCCCCATTTAAGTCAATGGGATCCGTGGTGACCCGGTGTTGTTGGTTGTTCTCAGACCCGTTCAGTGTCGGGAATTTACATTTTTGGACCACAATAAGCAATTCTTGGCCTTTTTATTGTTATTCTTTATTGCAAAACTACAACTCCCAGCATGCCTGGACAGCCTACGGCTGTCCAGGCATGCTGGGAGTTGTAGTTTTGCAACAGCTGGAGGCACAATGGTTGAGAAACACTAGCTTGCGCCTGTGTCATGTTTAAAGGGGTTATCCAGGAAAAAACTGGCTCCAGAAAGTTAAACAGATTTGTAAATTACTTCTATTAAAAAAATCTTAATCCTTTCAGTACTTATGAGCTTCTGAAGTTAAGGTTGTTCTTTTCTGTCTGAGTCCCCTCTGATGACACGTGTCTCCGGAAACGCCCAGTTTAGAAGAGGTTTGCTATGGGGATTTGCTTCTAAACTGGGCGTTTCCCGAGACCGGTGTCATCAGAGAGGACTTAGACAGAAAAGAACAACCTTAACTTCAGAAGCTCATAAGTACTGAAAGGATTAAGATTTTTTTAATAGAAGTAATTTACAAATCTGTTTAACTTTCTGGAGCCAGATGATGTATATAAAAAAAAGTTTTTTCCTGGATAACCCCTTTAAGTCAATGGGATCCGTGGTGACCAGGCGGTGTTGGTTGTTCTAAGACCCGTTCAGTGTCGGGAATTTACATTTTTGGACCACAATAAGCAATTCTTGCCCCTTTTTATTGTTATTCTTTATTGCAAAACTACAACTCCCAGCATGCCCGGACAGCCTACGGCTGTCCGGGCATGCTGGGAGTTGTAGTTTTGCAACAGCTGGAGGCACAATGGTTGAGAAACACTAGCTTGCTCATGTGTCATGTTTAATTCCCTTACATTTAGCAAAGCGAGGCGCACGTTCTTTATAAATGGTAAGTAGCTCAGTAGCAAAATCATTCTAAATGCGGTCCAGGTTGCGCAAAAATTTAAGCGCCTGCGACAATTTTAAACAATTTGCAATTGATAAATTTCTGGCCACTGCAAAAAAGAAAACCACGCCACACTACATTCAAGCTGTTTTTTTTGAATGTGCCAAAATGGTCGACTTTAAAGGGGTACTCCACTGGAAAACATTTTCTTTTAAATCAACTGGTGCCAGAAAATTAAACAGATTTGTAAATTACTTCCATAAAAAAAAAAAATCCCAATCCTTCCAGTACTTATCAGCTGCTGTATACTACACAAGAAGTTATTTTCTTTTTGAATTTCTTTTCTGTCTGACCACAGTGCTCTCTGCTGACACCTGTCTGTCTGTCTCAGGGACTGTCCAGAGCAGAAGCAAATCCCCATAGCAAACCTATCCTCTATGGGACAGTTCCTGACATGGACAGAGGTGTCAGCAGAGAGCACTGTGGTCAGACAGAGAAGCTGATAAGTACTGGAAGGATTGGGATTTTTTAATAGAAGTAATTTGCAAATCTGTTTAACTTTCTGGCACCAGTTGATTTAAAAGAAAATATTTTCCAGTGGAATAGCCCTTTAAGGTGGAAAACATTTTTTTTCAAATAAACTGGTGCCAGAAAGTTTAACAAATTTGTAACTTACTTCAATTAAAAAAATCTTAATCCTTCCAGTACTTATCAGCTGCTGTATGCACCACAGGATTTTTTTTTACATTTCTTTTCTGTCTGACCACAGAGCAGGAGAGGTTTGCTATGGGGATTTGCTTCTACTCTGGACAGTTCCTGGCACGGACAGAGGTGGCAGCAGAGAGCACTGTGGTCAGACTGAAAAGAACTACCCAACTTCCTGTGGAGCAAAAAGCAGCTGACAAGTACTGGAAGGATTAAGATTTTTAAATAGAAGTAATTTACAAATTAGAATACTGTGACTAGAGATGAGCGAACTTACAGTAAATTCTATTCGTCACGAACTTCTCGGCTCGGCGGTTGCTGACTTTTCCTGCATAAATTAGTTCAGCTTTCCGGTGCTCCGGTGGGCTGGAAAAGGTGGATACAGTCCTAGGAAAGAGTCTCCTAGGACTGTATCCACCTTTTCCAGCCCACGGGAGCACCTGAAAGCTGAACTAATTTATGCAGGAAAAGTCAGCAACCGCCGAGCCGAGAAGTTCGTGACGAATCGAATTTACTGTAAGTTCGCTCATCTCTGTGGCTTTTAGAGCAAAAAAGTGACTTCACGTTTAATGTTTTTTTTTTTGGAAGCACAGTCTGAATAGCAGACCTGGATAAGCGGACCCCTACTAAACATAGTTGTTTTGCTGGTAATACAGAACCAAATCCAGTCTCTTCCCAGCAGCTACAACCTGGTAAACACATAACTGGGAGACCTGCTATAGTACCAGGCTGAGGAGTATTTACAACCTTGTGCCATCTAGTGGCAAACATGAAAACTGCAGGTAGAAAAACTTATTTTTTATACATAATCATGACACAGCAAAATGGAGCACAATTGGTAATTTGTTTTCATTATTTACCAGTAATGATCCGCCCTTCTCTAAAAATAAGCTCCTCTAAAAACCATACCAAGTAAAGGGCAGATACTAAGGCTGGGATTTTACTGTGGAGGCACACTGGTTGGGAAACACTACCAGGTCATCAGCTGTTTCAATACTACAACTCCCAGCATGCCTGGACAGCCGAAGGCTGTCCAGGCATGCTGGGAGTTGTAGTTTTGAAACATACTTGACTAGTGAAGGCACTTTGGCCATGTCCTGCATGTATACAATTACAATTTGCCATCCTCATCCTCTAAATAGACGTATACATGACGTGGCCCCAAACATAGTCCCTCAGGCCATAAACACTGATTTACCAAAACCAGTGCTGAGGAAAAGTGGAGCAGTTGCCCATAGCAACCAGATTGCTTCTTTGAGCAACTTCACCGCATGTCCTCTGCACAGTTTTGATAAATATCCTCAATATGCTTGCTGTGGTCAGGCTTACCTTAAAGGGGTACTCCCCTGGGAAAACTTTTTTTTTTTAAATCAACAGGTACCAGAAAGATAAAACAGATTTAATCCTTCCAGTACTTATCAGCTGCTGTTTATGATCCACAGGAAGTTATTTTCTTTTTGAATTTCCTTTCTGTCTGACCACAGTGCTCTCTGCTGACACCTCTGTCCATTTTATGAACTGAGTACAAGCAAATCCCCATAGCAAACCTATCCTGCTCCGGATAGTTCCTAAAATGGACAGAGGTGTCAGAAGAGAGCACTATGGTCAGACAGAAAGGAAATTCAAAAAGAAAATAACTTCCCGTGGAGTGTACAGCAGCTGATCAGTACTGGAAGGATTAAGATTTTTTTTTAATAGAAGTCATTTACAAATCTGTTTAACTTTTTGACATCAGTTGATAAAAATTTTTTTTTCCAGTGGAGTACCCCTTTAATGATCAGTTTAGGGCAGTGTTACCCCACCAGGGCTCCTCCGGCTGTTGTAAAACTACAACTCCCAGCATGCCCAGGCAGCCAAAGGCACCCTGGTTGAGAATCACTGGTTTATGGTGAAGGGAGCGTAGAAAAAAACAGCCTGACAAGAAGTATTTTTTTTCTTACATTTCCTTGTACTATAGTTTTATATACGTTTGTTGAGGGTTATGACCATTTGTGAGGTTGTACGACTGAATTCATAGGCAAAAAAGGCAAATTTAAACATTTTTGGAAAAAAAAATGTTTATTTCATAAAAACAAGACATCACGTTTGACAAAATCTTAAATAATACATTCCGGCTCGAGTTCACTGCACAATGCTGCGTTACATTCCATTGGCTAATGTCCATGTTTATCATGTTGGGTGACCAGGGTCAGAACCAGTCAACCTATGACACTGTGCTGCTGACTACCAGCTGACAGTCCGCGACATCGCCAACAACATTCAGGAGATGCCCACCTGAACCAATGACACCATGTTACATGATACTGCCAGATCCTACCTGTTCTGCTCCCCAATGCTTACTTCCACCCTCTGCTTTACCCTCCGAGATGATAGTGGGGGGAGATGGGGGAGTAATTGTGTGCGGTCAAAACCATGCCCCCAATAGCTGCGCAATGTTGCTGTGTGTGGTTTTGTCTGCCCGCGATAAAGGGGACTGGCACCCACCCCCTGTAATTTCAGGAGATATAATTCCAAAATGTGCCAGGGGTGGAAATAAGTGCCTACCTGTTCTGCTCGCCAGACAAACTCTTTAAAGGGGTACTCCGCTGCTCAGCGTTTGGAACAAACGGTTCCTAACACTGGAGCTGGCGCCGGGAGCTCGTGACATCATAGCCCGCCCCCTCATGATGTTATGCCCCTCAATGCAAGTCTATGGGAGGGGGCGTGACGGCCATCACGCCCCCTCCCATAGACTTGCATTGAGGGGGCGGGGCTATGACATCATGGGCTCCCGGCTCCAGTGTTCAGAACAGTTTGTTCCATAGCTGAGCAGCGGAGTACCCCTTTAAGGGCTTCATACACAGAAAGACAGAGCAGATTTCTTTAAAAAAAACACAGCACCACCCCTGTCCTTTTCTATTTTGGGAACACTTTACTGGCAATACATAGAAGTGTTTCCCAACTAGCTGCTGCAAAACTACAACTCCCAGTATTTATCCCAGCAAATATATTACGGGTGTGCATCTTTTTTTTTTTTTTCCAAAAGAGCACCACTCTTGCCCACAGGCTGGGTCTGGTATTGCAGCACAACCTTGGGACGGTTTCTGGAAAGGAGAACCCTTGTTAACCCTTGATAGGGTCTTCCGGGACTCTGTTCAATTTTTTATTGATAGCCTGTTTACAGACTAGTCCATCAATATTTTGCCACTGCCAGTCAGGTATGTGCCAGAGCAGCAGGGTTCACATATAAAGTTTAAAAAAAAAAAGCCAGAAGCAGGCAGCTCCAAGGCTTATAGTAACATAGTTCATAAGGTGGGGAACAGTTCCTGTTACTATAGAGTCCCTGAATATTAAAAATAGGAGTCTGTCTATTAGATGACTTAATTCCTTTAGAACACAGGGGTGAATGCCATCTGGACCTGGTGATTTGTCTATTTTGATTTTTTGTAGGCGGCACTATACTTCTTCCTGGGTTAGACAGGTGACCTGTACTTCTTCCTGGGTTAGACAGGTGACCTGTACTGGGGAGTTAGCCTTATCTCGCTGTATTTCAACTGGCATTTCATTTTCCTCTGTGAATACAGTGGAGAAGAATTTGCTTTTTCCTGATCCCCGTTTATAATGTCTTCCTCATTATTTGTTAAGTGCCAACACTTTCATTTTTAACCTTTTTGCTATTTATATAGTTAAAACACATTATGGGGTTAGTTTTACTCTCTTTGGCAATGATTCTTTCTGTCTCTTATTTTATTTTTTAACATATTTTACATTTTTCTCTATAGCTTTTTAATGCTTCCTCACTGTCATCCTGTTTTAGTAGTTTAAATGCTTTATTTTTGTCATTTATTGCTCCCTTAAAGGGGTAGTCCAGTGGTGAAAATCCTAAGGATAGGGGATAAGTTTGAGATCGCGGGGGGTCCGACCGCTGGGGCCCCCTGCGATCTCTCTGTACGGGGGCCAGGCTCTCCGGCCAGATAGCGGGTGTCGACCTCCGCATGAAGCGGCGGCCGACACGCCCCCTCAATACATCGCTATGGCAGAGCCGGAGATTGCCGAAGGCAGCGCTTCGGCTCTGCCATAGAGTTGTATTGAGGGGGCGTGTCGGCCGCCGCTTTGTGCGGAGGTCGACAAGCCCCCTTCCCGCGGGCTGTCGGGGCTCCGTACAGGAGTTCGCAGGGGGCCCCAGCAGTCGGACCCCCCCGCGATCTGCAACTTATCCCCTATCCTTAAGATAGGGGATAAGTTGTTAACCACTGAGTCACCACTGGACTACTCCTTTAACATTTTTATTCATCCATATTGGTTTTCTTTTATTCCAGACCCTTTTATTCCCATAAGGTATATACATCTTACAGTGAGAATTTAAGATATTTTTAAAAGTCTCCCAATTAGTGTCAGTCTTCTTGTTTTTGAGGAGTATTCTTGTTCTGTTATACCCACTATGTCATAATCCTCCTCAGACATCAACCACTCCAGTTCCTCTGTTTTATTGATCAGACTTCTGGCATCAGTCAACATGCAATTCAATGGTGTATGTTTTGTCTTCCTATGAAGCCGATCACTATTAACTATTCTAACCCCTCCCCCGCTCCTATCCCTATTATCTATTCTAACCCCTCCCCCGCTCCTATCCCTATTAACTATTCTAACCCCTCCCTCCGCTCCACTCCCAGGTATATTAATAAGTCCCCCCTCTCCGTCTACACTATCTTCCCCCTCTATGTTGTAGGTCCCCCCCCCCCCCCAGTCCCTAGTTTAAACACTCCTCCACCCTTCTAGCCATCTTCTCCCCAAGCACAGCGCCCCTCCCCATTGAGGTGCAGCCCGTCCCTACGGTAGAGCCGGTATCCGACAGCTAAGTCGGCCCAGTTCTCCATGAACCCAATGGCCGGGCTGGATCACTGCAGCTCGGCTGCCATTAAAGTGAATGCTCTGTTACCGTTGGCAAACAGTGGGGTGATATATGACGGACCCCCCCCAATCAGATAATAAAGGAGTAGTCTCATGGATAAAAACATGATTCCTATCCGCAGGGGATACGTTTTAAATCACGGACCCCCCACCCCCCTCCATATATCTCTATGGGAAAGCCGTTCAGCCATCGTCGGCTCTCCCATAGAATTATATGGAGGATGGAGGGGACGTGACGGCCCCCGCTTCGGGGGGTGATCGTGACGCGTCGCTTCAGGGGGGAGCTGGGGCTCCATACAGGAAATAGCAGGGGGGGGGGGGGGGCAGCGCTCGGACACCCTGCAATCTAAAACTTATTAGTTTTTATCCATGAGATATCTTTTTTTTAATAGCCTAAGCCATTTTTTCCAAACAGGGAGCCTCCTGCTGTTGCAAAACTGCAACCCCCAGCATACTGACTGTCTGGACATGCTGGGAGTTGTAGTTCTGCCTCCCTGTTTCAGAACCACTGGCTTAAGCCATTCAGTCTATAGACCCTGTAGTTTCCCATGGGTCTTGTATGAGTGAAGAAAGGACTGACTGAATATCTTTATCTTTACGTTGTTGGTTTTTTCCATTATTTCACAAAGATGAGATAAAAAGCTAACGCTGCTTTAAACATGGTAGTATTGCTTTGGGTAATCATGCTCTTTAAATAGTTTACTGACCTAGTGCTTCCATCTCATAGGAGAGAACCCCCCCCCCCCCCCCCGATAGATGCTTCGGCAATGGGATCTGAAAGGCTTAATGCTTTAGCAATGCTCTGCAAGGTAACCTGCTTTAGTAATGCCCTGCTAGGTAAACTGCTTTAGCAACGCTCCGCAAGGCAAATTGCTTTAGCAGTGCCTGGCAGGGCTTTGTTGGGGGTTTTAACGGGGTACTCCAACGAAAAACATCTTATCCCCTATCCTATCCCGATGCTGGGGACCCCCACGATCTCCGGGCCGTCAGCAGCGGCGCCCGAAACACAGAAGCTTAGAGCTTCCGTGCTCGTGAAGCCACGCCCCCTCCATTCATGTCTATGGAAGTGGGCGTGACGGCTAGTACGTAGCCGTCACACCTCCTCCCATAAACATGAATGGAGGGGGCGTGGTGGCTGTAGTCGCCAGTCATTCGGGGTGCCGCGCTGGAGATCGTGGGGGTCCCCAGCGGCAAGACCCCTGCGATCAGACATCTTATCCCCTATCCTTTGGATAGGAGATAAGATGTTTTTCACCAGAGTACCCCTTTAAGGGACATCGTGCTAGTGTTGCGTGGGTCGTGACGTCATGACCCCTCAATGCAAGTCTATGGGAGGGGGCGTGGCAGCTGCCACGCCCCCTCCCATAGACTTGCATTGAGGGGGCGTGGCCGTGACGTCACAACCCCTGCAGCGAAAAATGTTCAGAACGCTGGGGCAGTGGAGTACCCCTTTAATGGGATGGTAAATCCTGTCAAACATGACACACTGGACTAAATATTAATATATGGAGAGAGACATATGCAGCTTCAGTTTGTTCTATACATTGGAGCTTGTTTACTGATACATCGGATGCCAAAATATTAACAGTTTGAGCGCCGGGACATCTTTAATGAAATGTACAACACCAATAAAAAAAATTTAAAATAAAAAAGGGGCAAGCTAAAGGTCACAATACAAAAGATTCACTAAGCTCACACATTTTTTTTGCGGTGCATTATATTGGGTTAAAGGGGTACTCCACTGGGAAAAAAAAACATTTTTTTTTTTTTTTTTTTTATAAAATCAACTGGTGCCAGTAAGTTACACAGATTTGTAAATTACTTAGATCAAGAAATCGTAATCCTTCCAGAACTGATCAGCTGCTGTATGATCCACAGGAAGTTTTTTTTTTTCCTTTTTGAATTTCCTTTCTATCAGACCACAGTGCTCTCTGCTGACACCTCTGTCCATGTCAGGAACTGTCCAGAGTAGGAGCAAATCCCCATAGAAAACCTCTCCTGCTCTGGACAGTTCCTGACATGGACAGAGGTGTCAGCAGAGAGCTCTGTGGTCAGACAGAAAAGAAATTCAAAAAGAAAGAACTTCCTGTGGAGTATACAGCAGCTGATAAGTACTGGAAAGATAAATCATTTTGTAAATTACTTCTATTAAAAAATCTTAAACTTTCTGGCACCAGTTGATTAAAAAAAATTATATATATATATATTTTTTTTTTTTTTCAAAGAACCCCTTTGAAGTTAGAACTTCACCAAAGTTACTAAGTGCTTGGTAACATGTTAATCCATTTGTTGCAATGTGCGTATATTACCCCAGATAAATAGGGTTAATCGTACTCACTATGACAGTAACGCAGGTCTTCCTTCTCACATATAACCAATAAATGATCCTAATACAACTAGAGAGTCTATGAAACTAGACTAGAAATGATCGCAGCAATGATGACTCCAGACACCAGAACAGTAAAAGGATGCTGCATTGCACTTATTCTACCCTTCTTTAGGTATTTATTACAGTATTACGTCCATTGGATAGCTGGTACACGACATTAAAAAGATGGCCTAACTACACCTAAACCATAAAGGGCCTGTCCAGCAAAAGAAATAACATAAAAAGTAGAATAAAACAAACTAATATTATGTTATAAGACACAATGCAGAGATCTCCTGTATCAGCTGTTCTCTCCCCCTTGTAAGCGGTGATATCATGTCACAGGCTCTGAATTCAGAGCTCCAGTCCCTTTTCCTCCCTCGTTAGCTCAGGACCAGACCAGTGATGTGAAGGGAGGTAACTGGTATTAGATTTACGACTCATTAGATAAGGCAGCAGGAAGACCCCTGTTGCCTTATCTAATAAATCATAATTCTAATGAGCAGTAATACTAGCTCTCCCCCTTAACATCACTGGTCTGGTCCCGTACTGACAGAAGGGGAGAGGGGATGGGAGCTCTATGCATTCAAAGACTGTGAAGTGACATCACAGCTAACAAGGGAGAGAGCTCAGCTGATATGGAGAGAACTCTGCACTATGACTAATAACATTATATTATTAAGTTGCTTTATTATACTTCTTGACACCAGACACAGGCTGTTTATTTCCCCTTCAAAGGGAACCTGTCACCATGAAAATTCAAATCATGTTAAAGAGCAGAAGGAGCTAAAGCAGATAGACCCCCTGTTCTAGAGGTAGGGGGAGGCTGATCTAAAAGCAACAGCTATTGCTAATTTATTTATATACTGGTGTCACCTTTCACAGGAATCCTGTCTGTGATGATAAGAAGGAGACTGCTGGGAAATGATCTGTGCACAACAGGAAGTCTCAGCTTAAATCCTAGTGGCCAAAATGTAAACTGCAGGATTTCAGGATTGTTTTAAAATATTGTCAGTAAAACAGAACAGAGTAAACATAATAAAAAAAAAGTCATCCAGGAATAGAAACACAGAGCTGATTTCTTGCAAAACACAGCACCACCCCTGTCTTCAGGTTTTGTGTGGTATTGCAGCTAAGTTCCATTGAGGTGAATGGAGCGAAGTTGTAATGCTATTAGCTCTATATTTCTATCTATGGATAACCCCTTCAAACAATAGGTCATTTTCTGATTATACATTCCTATTAAGGTACAGTATCCGATATTGATCACAGCATGATCAATGAGCAGAAACGTCGCTTTAAAAAAAAAAAAAATTTTAAGTCATGAGGCGAAATGTTGCACATTTTTTCTTTGCTGGGGATCAATATCAGATACTATAGATTTATGTCTGGAGAGGCAAGCAGAGTGATCGACTGCAGGGTGGAGGACATCCAGTGTCGACTCTTCCTACTTCTTTGTATTTCCCTTAAAAAGTGTTATTCAAAGATTAAAAGTTACCCACATGATGGGGGATAACTAGCTGATTGGTACTAAAAGATACTATTCTGGCTTCATGCTGCCACCACTAGGGGGAGCTGACTGTATAGTGTATTGTTGAGCTCAGTGTATTGCAGGATGCAGTAAGTTTAAGAGTCTATTTACACGTACAGTATTCTGCGCAGATTTGATGCGGAGGATTAGAAGCTGTGTTCAGTCATTGAGTTTACATTGAAATCTGCAGCAGAAAATCCTGCGCATCAAATCTGCACAGAATACTGTACGTGTGAACAGACTCTAAAGGGAACCAATCATCAGATTTTACTCTATATAAAATATTTATCCTCACCATCCCCGGGGGACGCTCCTGCCCCCAGGGATGGTGAAGATATGAACTTATAAACTAGTCCCCGCCAGCCCCGCAAGTAGTCCCCTGGGCGGGGAGCTCCTCTTACTTACACCCGTTACCTCGCCGGCAGTGTCGCCCCCTTGGCTTGATTGACGGGCCGCTTCGTCCCTCTGCTCCATCTGTTCAGTGAGCAGAGCGATGACGCGGCCCATCAATCAAGCCGAGGGGGCGTCAGGCGAAGTAACGGGTGTAGGTGAGAGGAGCTCCCCGCCCAGGGGACTACTTGCATTGCCAGGGACTAGTTTATAAATTCATATCTTCACCATCCCTGGGGGCAGGAGCGTCCCCCGGGGATGGCGAGGAAAAAGATTTTACCCTATACCCTTTGCCAATCGTTATATAGGGTAAAATCTAAGGCAGCAAGCACCTTGTACAAACCAGGTGATGGCAAAAACAACAAGTCCGCTCACCCCTAAAAAGGAACCTGTCATCAATTATTACCATATATATATATATATATATATATATATATATATATATATATAATGCGTGACAAAGCGTTATATATGGTAAAATCTTTTTCATCACCATCCCCAGGAGACGTTCCTGCCCACAGGGATGGTGAGGATAGTTTTAAAGTGTCCTCTGCCGGCTCGTAAGTAGTCACCTGGGCAGGGAGCTATACTTACCTAATCCCACCTGTTGTATTGTAATCCCGCCCCCTCCGTGTGATTGACAGCCCTGCTCATTACTCTGCCCTGTCTGCTTAGGGAGCAGAATGGTGACAAAGGGGGCAGGATTAAAGCCAGAGCAGCAGGACTAGGTAAGTATAGCTCCCCGACCAGGGGACTACTTATGGGCACTTTCTAACTTCATATATTCACCATCCCTGCCGACAGGAATGTCTCCCGGGGATGGTGAGGATGAAGATTTTACCACAAATAACGTGTTGCTATGCATTATACCTATGGTAAAATCTCCTAACGGGTTCCCTTTAAAGGGGTACTCTGGTGGAAAACTTTTTTTTTTTTATCAACTGGTGTCGGAAAGTTAAACAGATTTGTAAATTACTTCTATTAAAAAAATCTTAATCCTTCCAGTACTTATTAGCTGCTGAATACTACAGAGGAAATTTTCTTCTTTTTGGAATACAGTGCTCTCTGCTGACATCATGACCACAGTGCTCTCTGCTGACATCTCTGTCCATTTTAGGAACTGTCCAGAGCAGTATATATTTCCTATGGGGAATTTCTCCTACTCTGGACAGTTCTTAAAATGGACAGAGATGTCAGCAGAGAGCACTGTGGTCATGATGTCAGCAGAGAGCTCTGTGTTCCAAAAAGAAAATTTCCTCTGTAGTATTCAACAGCTAATAAGTACTGGAAGGATTAAGATTTTTTAATAGAAGTAATTTACAAATTCGTTTATCTTTCTGGCACCAGTTGATTTAAAAAAAAAAAAAAAAAAAAAAAAAAAAAAAAAAAACGTTTTCCACCGGAGAACCCCTTTAAAGTGTACCTAAAATCGCGGTCCCAGTGGCAGGATGTGTGTTTAAATTTTGCAGCCGCTTCTGATCACGTGACCTGCTCTGAGACTATCGCGATTTGGAAACGCATTTGCCATTAGTCTATGGGAACAGAAGCGGGATACAAAATTTACACACATATCCTGCCGCCAAGACCTCGATTAGAGGTGCCCTTTAATGGTGCATCAGGCCCAATAGTAACTTCCAGTTGCATGGAGTGCCCCAGCTTACTTGTAAACAGGATATACTGGTTACCAGAACACATTGTCCCTTTAACCAGCAAACTGTGACCTCTATATAAGTGGATCCAGAAATCAATGGGTGCAGAACTATTTAGGCTAAAATAAACAATCATGGGTTAAATATCTACACTAAGGGTGGGCTAACACTGAGTTTTATTTCCCGTTTAACATTAACAACCAGTGTGCCTCCAGCTGTTGCAAAACTACAACTCCCAGCATGGCCGGACAGCCGGAGGCTGTCCGGCCATGCTGGGAGTTGTAGTTTTGCAACAGCTGGAGGCACACTGGTGGGAAACACTATTCTATATTGGTGCCCCCGAACCTGTGGCTCGTTGCAAAACTACAACTCCCATCATGATGGGAATTGTAGTTTTGGAACAGCTGGAGAGCCACGGGTTTGGGGGACGACGACGACACACTATATTTAGTATTCCCAACCTGTGGCTCTCCAGCTGTTGCAACACTACAACTCCCAGCATGTCCGGCAGCCGAGCATGCTGGGAATAGTAGTTTTGCACCAGATAGCTGTTTTCACAGGTTGCTTGCTATAAGCATCAGCCGCCATGATAGATGTAAACATTAAAGGGATACTCCGCCCCTAGACATCTTATCGACTATCCAAAGGATAGGGAATAAGATTACTGATCACGGGGGATCCGGTCGCTGGGACCCCCCGGCGCTCTGAACATTTATATTCAGAACGCTGGCTATGCTAGGCTGCGGGCGGCCGTGGTCATCACGCCCCCTCCATTAATGTCTATGGGAGGTATATGGAGAGGGCGTGTTGGCTGTGGTCGCTTGTAATCCGGCGTTTGCTCCATGCATGCGGATACTGGGGTGCCAGGCTGGCGATTAAGCTGGAAGGGGTGGGGGGGGGGGGTGATGGGTGCAGCGGCCGGACGTCTGCGATCAGGCATCTTATCCCATATCCTTTGGATAGGAGATATGTTTAAGGGCGGAGTACCCCTTTAAGGCTGAGTTTCCACTTCCCTTCTGTCCAACTAGCAGCACAAGTGAGGTAAAATGGTAAAAAAAAAAATAAAAAAAAATGGGTGGTTTATTAATAATAATACATAATAATAATTAAAAAAAATCAATTAATCAATAAGACTGCTCCTGTATCCCATACAACAGCATTAGTTACCCATTGACTTATATTATAATAATTACAAAAAAACAACATATAAGCTTTTTTTTCGCTGTACACGATTGCGCAGTTGACTATGTTTTTTTTTTATATATACAGCAAAATTAAACCTAGCAATAGCGAGAAAAAAAACATAGCGTAAGCCCAGCTTCATACTGTCAGCAGCAGGGACCACAAGGTTTCTGGCTATTTTACAATGAAAATGTCCATATTTTAAAGAGAAAAGTACACTTTAAAGCGGTACTCAGATTAAAAAGTTAAACAGATTTGTAAATTACTTCTATTGAAAAATCTTAATCCTTCCAGTACTTATCAGCTGCTGTATGCTTCAGAGAAAGTTTTATAGTTCTTTTCTGTCTGACCACAGTGCTCTCTGCTGACACCTCTGTCCATGTCTGGAACTGTCCAGAGCAGGATAGGTTTGCTATAGGGTTTTGTTCCTGCTCTGCTACCAAAAAGATTCCCAGGGATTCCAGGGCAAATACACAATCGACAACCTTTAGGGGTCCCCCCCCCCCAAGGGATAAACCCTAAACTAGAAACCCCCCCTAAAATATATATATTTTATTAGTGATCCAAGTTAAAACACCTGTACTGTACTTACTGAACACTTATTTTAAAATTCCAGACTGTGTGCCTAGTTCAATGAGCCCATCCTAGGTAATGCTACAGTACTCCTTTTTGCAATAGATGCAGTTGCTCACGATGTGCTTAGTTTAAAGGGTACCTCTCATCAAAAAAAACTTTTGATATATTATACAATTGCATGTTATTAAAAAATATGCTTCTTTCTATTTAATTTTCCACTTTGAAGAAATGACCACTAGGGGTCTCCCTACCAGTCCTGGCAGCAAGCATTTCAGACTCATGCTGGAGTCCTAAACACTACGAGCTGCCAGTCTGCTTTGTTCACAAAGGAGAACACTCAGAGCTGCCAGCCTGCTTTGTTCACAGCCTGTTTGGCTGTGAACAAAGCAGGCTGGCAGCTCTGAGTGTTTAGGACTCCAGCATGAGTCAGAAATGCTTGCTGACGGGACTGATCGGGAAAAATACAATAGAAAGAAGCATATTTTTCATTAACATGCTATTGGAAAGTTATTCAACATTCATTAATCTAAAATATATCAAAAGTTTATTTGATGAGAGGTACCCTTTAAAGATACATTAGGACATAAGTCTGATATTAAAATTGAATCTCAATTAGCCCCACTGCTCTGGACAGTTCCTGACATGGACAGAGGTGTCAGCAGAGAGCACTGTGGTCAGACCGAAAAGACCTATACAACTTCCTGTGGAGCATACAGCAGCTGATAAGTACTGGAAGGATTAAGATTTTTAAATAGAAGTAATTTACAAATCTGTTTAACACTTTCTGGCACAAACTGTTTTCCACCGGAGTACCCCTTTATGGTTAGGGGGTCACGTGCCGTATTTTGCTGCTGCGTATTTTCCTTCTAATTGAAGTCAATGGGTATCAAAATCAGCTACAGAAGATGAGCAACAACATATGGCACGTGTGACCCCCTACCCTAAAGTCTTTTTTTTTTTTCTACTATGCCCTACCCATGTATTGACTATTTGTAATATTACCATTGTATGAATCTGAATATTCTATGTAAATTATTTTGTGCCTTATAAGTGTTTTCAGGATTGGCTCATGCATAGCTTTATGGCCCCTATTATGCGCCAAAATACGTGTCATGTAACACACTGCAATGCGCGCCACATTGCTTTCAATGGGAGTATGTACTGGAGTTCACGCTGTGGAATGGAGCGGGAAGAAGCGTGCGGTATTGCACTTCGCAGCTCATGACGGTCTCATAAGTCTATGGGGACTCCTGGAGAAGCTGGACAGAGATCGCTGCAAGGTGGGGAGAGAAGCGGGTAATCTCGCACTTCTCCCTGCTCATTCTCCTGATCGGAGGGGGCCTCAAAAGTGAGACCCGGTCTGATTCAAACTTTTGACACGTCTGTGATATGTCAAAATATATTTTTTTAAGGGTAGGGTCACACCTGCTGTATTTTGCTGCAGCTGATATTGCTACTCATTGACTTCAATGTGTAGGAAAATACTCAGCAGCAAATACATAGCATAATATGGCACCTGTGACCCTACCCTAAATGACAGGGACACTGAAAACCTCTCTCTGTTAAAGGGGTTATCCAGGAAAAAACTTTTTTTTTATATATATATATATATATATCAACTGGCTCCAGAAAGTTAAACAGATTTGTAAATTACTTCTATTAAAAAATCTTAATCCTTTCAGTACTTTTTAGCTGCTGAAGTTGAGTTGTTCTTTTCTAAGTGCTCTCTGATGACACCTGTCCAAAGTAGAAGCAAATCCCCATAGCAAACCTCTACTACTCTGTGCAGTTTCCGAGACAAGCAGAGATGTCAGCAGAGAGCACTGTTGCCAGACAGAAAAGAATAAAACTTTAGCAGCTAATAATTATTGGAAGGATTAAGATTTTTTTAATAGAAGTAATTTACAAATCTGTTTAACTTTCTGGAGCCAGTTGATATATAAAAGAAAAAGTTTTTTCCTGAAATACCCCTTTAAGTATTAAAACTAGCGCACAAGTAGATGGTTGCTGTCATTCTGCCAGAGATAGGGAGAGAAACAAAAAAAAGAAAGATACCTTGTTTTGATCACAGGTTAACATGGCTAGTTTACAATGGCTTTCATAATCTGACTAGAGATAATCTCTATTACTTGTTGGGAAAAATAGTTAATAATTAAATAGTTAATAGATAATCTTGCTGGAAGATAAATTGACAGTACAAAGTAACATACTTTAAAAGGAGCAGTTTCTTTTCCCCAGAAACAGTGACGCCCTCTGGCTGTATCAGGTATTGCAGCTTAGCCCTACTTACTTCAGTGTGGATGACCTGCAATGCCAGATACCGCTAAAGGACAAGAATGGCGCCATTTTGGGAGGATCCCATATTTTTTGTAAGACTATAATACTGTAAGTACTTTCTTGGCTGTAAAATTATGTAAAGGGGTACTCCAGCAGAAGTTTTTCTTTTTTAGAAGATGCAATACTGGAGGCACCGAAGGAGCGCGGGAGGTTAAGAAAAGATTTTTTTTTTTTTTTTTAATAGCACACAGAATGGGAATCCTTCTTAAAAAAAAAGAAAACAAAACGAAAACCTTCTGCCAGGCTACTCCTTTAAAGGGGTTACCCAGCATTCTTATAGTGATGGCTAGAGATGAGCGAATTTACAGTAAATTCGATTCGTCACGAACTTCTCGGCTCGGCAGTTGATGACTTTTCCTGCATAAATTAGTTCAGCTTTCAGGTGCTCCTGTGGGATGGAAAAGGTGGATACAGTCCTAGGAGACTCTTTCCTAGGACTGTATCCACCTTTTCCAGCCCACCGGAGCACCTGAAGGCTGAACTAATTTACGCAGGAAAAGTCATCAACTGCCGAGCCGAGAAGTTCGTGACGAATCAAATTTACTGTAAATTCGCTCATCTCTAGTGATGGCCTATGCTGAGGATACCTTCAATTTTATAAATGGCATCGGCACTTAAAGTATAGCTGTCAGATCCCACAAAAAAACCTAAGAATTGTTATATGTTACTCAGTACCTCATCCTGATCATGTAATTTTTATGTCTCTATCCCAAATATTTGACTAAAAAATTGCATATTAACACTGCTCAATGTCTTTTCCATCTTGTCAAAGGGAGGGGGGCATGTCCGTCTCTTTCCTGCACTGTGATGACTCCTCCCCCTCCCTCACTCTTCTAACTCACTGCTCTGGATTGATTTTAAAATGTTTTCCACTGGAGTACCCCTTTAAGACCGTGGTCTAACCTTGGGGATTGAAATTATATTGCCTATAATATACCGTTTGGGTAATGTTGAGTATTCCTGGAGACTAGAGATGAGCGAACTTACAGTAAATTCGATTTGTCACGAACTTCTCGGCTCGGCAGTTGATGACTTTTCCTGCGTAAATTAGTTCAGCCTAGAGTCTCCTAGGACTGTATCCACCTTTTCCAGCCCACCGGAGCACCTGAAAGCTGAACTAATTTATGCAGGAAAAGTTATCAACTGCCGAGCCGAGAAGTTCGTGACGAATTGAATTTACTGTAAGTTTGCTCATCTCTACTGGAGATCACAGTATGGAGACCACTTTCCTACTGGGATCAGACTGAATATGGTTGGGGAGATGTTCTGCAGTGTTCAGACTGAATACTGGTGCAATGCTCTGCATAAACAATGGTGAATTAATAAGGAGTGCTCAGAATGCCCCAGATATAATAACAGTCACTGTGCTTATCACCGTTAAGGGTAACCCCCACCAAATATTAAACTTTTACACCAGTGTTTACCAGCCAAGGTGCCTCCAGCTGTTGCAAAACTACAACTTCCAGCATGCCCGGACAGCCGAAGGCTGTCCGGGCATGCTGGGAGTTGTAGTTTTGCAACAGCTGGAGGCACCCTGATTTGAAAACACTGCCTTTACATCCTAAGCATAGATAATGTTCAAAAGCTACATAAAAATACATATGCTGTACATTTAATTTGATATATACAAAAAAAACAAAAAAACATATGCGTCTTCCTATTATTTAGTGCCCAGATTAAACGCTGAATCTGACCCAGCACACGGATCACTCTGATCAAAATATATCTATAGAAAGCATTAAGGATATATACATGTATATGTATATATATGTATATATATATATATATATATATATATATATATATATTCCTCTGCATCTGTACATTAACCTGCACACAGTTTCCAGGTAAACACAATAATCATTACAAATACAAAAGCTTTTAGCGAGAACGTATCCTGGGCTTCGTAACTATTTCATATACACAGGATACATACGTAAGGTCTAGAAATAACAACAGAACTGTTAATATGTATAGCAAAAAAATAAAATAAAAAAACAACAAAAAAAAACACACGCACGGTACAGCAAAGCAGGGGCGGGCATAAGATGAAGATGGCGGGATAAAAAAAAAGGAAGTCAAAGCTTGAACGTGTTATGGCGGGATGACTGTATGTAGTATTACGAATGCCCTCTGTTGTGGGAGGGGTAAGGCTCCATTTACGCAGGTAGACGAACTGCCCGTAACAAGCGCCAATCCTTGGCGATGACTATTCATTCACCTGCTATGGCAAATCCCCAGCGAGTTACGCTACCATTTACGTCAATGGGTCAATGGCGGACCTGTTTGGGTGATCGGTAGCCTTAGCAGATTTTCTGCAGGGTGTAAACTGTTGCCAGTTACGATCATGTGAACGTAGCCTAAAAGAGGTTATCCACAGAATAGGGCATAAGTGTCTGATCGTGGGGGGGTGCCACTCTTCGTATGGACCGATCTCTTACCATAGAGCGTTCTGGCCCAACCTTCCGAGACGATCTAGTCATAGCGGTGAGGGGCCGCTCAGCTACATTACTGCCTGTAGTCACGGCAATAATGGTCTCCTGCCTTAGCCGGTTATTGACCGACCTGTTTTTCTCACAAGGTGAGTGACAAAGGTAAGAGATGGGCCCCATTCTGGAAATCTCATGGGATCTCAGTGGTAATCCTACCCCCCCCCCCCCAAATTAGAAACTGATCCCATATAGTATGGATAGGGGATAGGCGTTATTAGCTGGATAACCCATTTAAAGGAGTGGTTCTCAACCTAGGGTAACAGTTCTCCAGGGGGTACTTGGAAAAAAAAAAATCAGTAATGGCAGCCACTGGTTACTGGTCTGGATCACTTTGAAAGAAATGGTCGGCTTACGTCACTGCACCGAGGAGCAGGAGGACAGCAAAGGGAAAGCGCGGGCACTGGGCTGCTGTGGGCAGTAACTACCATCAGCTTTGTTGCTCCACTGCCCCTGCAGAGCGGGGACCTACTGCTATGAGCCATAGGAAGAGGTCCCCAGACCAGAGGAGCAGTGGAAATACAAAGCGGGACAGTATGGTGGCCTACAACTATATATGGGGGCAGTCTGGGGGCCTACAACTATATATGGGGGCAGTCTGGGGGCCTACAACTATATATGGGGGCAGTCTGGGGGCCTACCACTATATATGGGGGCAAGTCTGGGGGCCTACCACTATATATGGGGGCAGTCTGGGGGCCTACAACTATATATGGGGGCAGTCTGGGGGCCTACAACTATATATGGGGGCAGTCTGGGGGCCTACAACTATATATGGGGGCAGTCTGGGGGCCTACAACTATATATGGGGGCAGTCTGGGGGCCTACAACTATATATGGGGGCAGTCTGGGGGCCTACAACTATATATGGGGGCAGTCTGGGGGCTTACAACTATATATGGGGGCAGTCTGGGGGCCTACAACTATATATGGGGGCAGTCTGGGGGCCTACAACTATATATGGGGGCAGTCTGGGGGCTTACAACTATATATGGGGGCAGTCTGGGGGCCTACAACTATATATGGGGGCAGTCTGGGGGCCTACAACTATATATGGGGGCAGTCTGGGGGCTTACAACTATATATGGGGGCAGTCTGGGGGCCTACAACTATATATGGGGGCATTCTGGGGGCCTACAACTATATATGGGGGCAGTCTGGGGGCTTACAACTATATATGGGGGCAGTCTGGGGGCTTACAACTATATATGGGGGCAGTCTGGGGGCCTACAACTATATATGGGGGCATTCTGGGGGCCTACAACTATATATGGGGGCAGTCTGGGGGCTTACAACTATATATGGGGGCAGTCTGGGGGCCTACAACTATATATGGGGGCAGTCTGGGGGCTTACAACTATATATGGGGGCAGTCTGGGGGCTTAGAACTATATATGGGGGCAGTCTGGGGGCCTACAACTATATATGGGGGCAGTCTGGGGGCCTACAGCTATATTTGGGCGGGAACAACTTTATGGGGACACAAAGCGGGTACTTTTACTGTGTGACAATAAAGATGGGGAGTTTGTAAATAGGTGGGTATTGTACTGCAGAAAGGAACCTACAATATGTTTGTTTGGCTGGTTCTGTGAAGTCTTGTATGGGAGAAATCTTAATGGCGGTCTAGGCCAGATAGTGAAAAAAAAAAAAGAAAAGTAAACAACTCCGGTTAGAGAAGACGTCACCAGTAAATTGTGGGGACTGGGGAGATAGGGAGAGGAACAGAGGACCTGTTATAGAGGAAAGTAAAGCATATGAATTATACTATAATCATTACAAAATGTCTCTAATGTGGAGGTAGTTTTTTGGGAACGGGCTGTCAAGGGGTACTCAGGCAAAAAAGGTTGAGAACCACTGCTTTAAAGTGGACCTGTGACTTCTCCTGACCTGTCCGTTTGAGTGAGTCCTTGTATTCATCATGAAATAACAATTCTGGAACGTATTTTCTTATAGCTCTGTGTTGCGCCATTCCTCTGTTATTCTTAATAGAAATATCTGGCTTTACAGCCAACCGGGTGTTACCAGTTTAGGGGGCGTGTCCATGCACTGTCCGAAATTGCCCAATCGAAACTAACAGTGCTAGACACTGTAAGGACGCGCCCCCCAACTGGTAACACCCCGTTGGCTATTTAGTCGTACATTTCTAGAATAACAGAGGAACAGCTCAACACAGAGCTATAAGAAAACATATTCCAGAATGGTTATTTTATAGGGAATATGTCCTCTTTAAAGGGGTACTCTGGTGGAAAACTTTTTTTTTTAATATTAAATCAACTGGTGACAGAAAATTAAACAGATCTTTAAGATTAAAAAATCTTAATCCTACCAGTACTTATCAGCTGCTGTATGCTCCACAGGAAGGGGAGTTGTTCTTTTGAGTTTGACCACAGGGCTCTCTGCTTGTCACCTCTGTGCATGTCAGGACTGCTTATGAATGCAGACTTCTACTCTGGACAGTTCCTGATATGGACAGAGTTGTCTGGAGAGAGCACTGTGGTCAGACTGAAAAGGACAACTCAACTTCCTCTGGAGCATACAGCAGCTGATAAGTACTGGAAGGATTAAGATTATTAATTGAAGTAATTTACAAATCTGTTTAACTTTCTGGCACCAGTCGATTTAAATGAATTTTTTTCCCCACCGGAGTACCCTTTTAAGGCCAGGATCACACTGTGGTGATTTATCTCACAGAAGGATCTTACTTCTCTGATAGAAAAATACTGATACACAATAAAGGCTTTCAGCCAACTATGAATGTTTTAGGAACTCGTGAGCCTATTTACAGAGTTGCCACAGAAACAAGAAACCTTGCTAAATGTTCTCTAGTAAATCTCCTGTATAACAAGTAAAAAAAAAAACTCTACTGCATGAGAATGATTTTCCATAACTCCAAATATTCAGCTCTTTGCACACACAGAGGCTCAAACAGTACGACAACACCAGAAATGTTAATGCTATGTACACACTAGGGTTTTAGCCCTTTTCTGACCCATAAAATAGCCCAAAAGCATCAGTTTTATGGCGTAAAATAAACCAAATACCCATATACACAGAGTAAAAGTAAGTGCTTTTTGGAGGCTTTTTAAGTGCCAAAATATGACCAATTTTGGCATATTTTGAGCTGGGAAAGGACTGAAACTACATCACCACTACAGCTTAAAAAAAGGGCTGAAAAAATAGTCAAAAAAGGGCATCTGCAGGTATCCTGTCCTATTTTTTGGGGAAAAAAAAAACAAAAAACTCGGAACATGGATACATAAACACAACCATAAAGGAGTACTCCGCCCCTAGACATCTTATCCTCTATACAAAGGATAGGGGATAAGATGTCAGATCGCTGGGGTCCCGCTGCTGGGGAGCCCCGGGATCCCCGCTGCGGCACTGCGCTATCATTGCTGCACAGAGCGAGTTCGCTCTGCATGTAATGACGGGCAATACAGGGGCCGGAGCATCGTTACGTCACGGCTCCTCCCTTCGTAACGTCACGGCCCGCCCCCCTCAATACAAGTCTATGGGTGGGGGCGTGGCGGTCGTCACGCCCCCTGCCATAGACTTGCATTAAGGGGACGGGTCGTGATGTCACGAGGGGCGGAGCCATGACGTCACAGTGCTCCGTCCCCTGTATCGCCCGTCATTACGCACAGAGCGAACTCGCTCTGTGCTGTAATGATAGCGCAGTGCCGCAGCGGCGATCCCGGGGCTCCCCAGCAGCGGGACCCCGGCGATATGACATCTTATCCCCCATCCTTTGGATAGGGGATAAGATGTCTAGGGGCGGAGTACCCCTTTAAATGGAACGTGTCACCTAGATTTTCTTTTCTGATTAGAGACAGACACTGAAACATGTTCTTTTTTTTTTCTAATCTCGGAAGGGGGGTGCTGATCTCTGCTGTGAATGGTGGTGGATCTAGTGTTATCTATCTCCTGGTGTTACCTTTCACTGTGCTCCTTAGAACTCTCGTTCTAAGCCTAGTTTTTAGACCTAGTGGCCAGAATGGGAACTGCAAGCTTTTAGGATTATTAGAAAATCTAGATAGCAAAGTGGAAAATTATAAATAAATAAAAATATGGTTAACACAAAAGCCTGATGTGAACAATAGGTTCATTTTCTGATGACACATATCCTTTAAAGGCAGTGGTCTCAAACTGTGGCCCTCCAGAAGTTGCAAAACTTCAACTCCCAGCATGCCCGGACAGCCGTTGGCTGTCCGGGCATGCTGGGAGTCGAAGTTTTGCAACATCTGGAGGGCCACAGTTTGAGACCACTGCTTTAAAGAATAGAAATCGTCAGTGACCTTCAGTATGAAAACCTGTCAAACACCTGATATTTCAGCTTGACAAACCTATAGGGGAGCAAGAAGGATACAGGAGTTGGTCAGTCGTATCTGAATTTTTAGATATTCATCGAATCTGTCGCGCATTTGAAGCTGCAGATCCACGGTTGTAAAATCTGACATGACAATCAAAAAAATTAAAAAACTTAAATACTAAATTGCCTTGTAAAATCCGCAACAGTTCCGGTGTGTGTGTGAATGCACCATAATTCTATAGAGCTGACCAGATATTTTTGGTTCTATTACACGTGTTCTGATATCTCTGTTGCAGTTCTGTTATTTATATTATATATATATATATATATATATATATATAGGAAATAGAGATAGGAGCAGCACACCTCAAGCTGTGGGTGCTATCGGTGCAGATCCCCGTCACATGATGTTGGTTGGATAAATCTTGAAGAGGACCGCAGCACTCCAAGTAGTAGTGAAAAAACGTGCAGAAGCGTTTATTCCATCAAGTTCAGAAAGGGCAACGTTTCAGCTGCTTACATCAAGCCATAAATATGATAAAGGCTGCATGTAAGCAGCTGAAACGTTGCCCTTTCTGAACTTGATGGAATAAACGCTTCTGCACGTTTTTTCACTACTACTTGGAGTGCTGCGGTCCTCTTCAATATTTATTTATGTTCTGACATCTCTTTTTCAGTTTTGTTCATGGTATAAGTGTATATATATATTATATATATATATTATATATATATATATATATATATATATATATTATATTTATTGTGTATATATATATATATATATATATATATATATATATATATATGTATATATTGTGTAGAATCTGCCAATAGCGGACACTCACGGGGAAAAAAAAAAATGTCCGCTATTGAGAGATGTCCCTTAATGGGGAAAAAAACCCCACTTTCTGAATGACGGAATAAATGACTGAATACTGTCACTCCAGAGTGTAATTACCTATAAAATATGATAAAAAGGAATACTACAGTAGAATCTCCCAGTGACGTTTAATCACCCCTTATCCCTCCCCTCCGTATCATTTCATCCCCCCTTTTACACCCTGTGCCATCTTATTCCCCCGTGCATTGTGCCAAATTATCCCCTCCCTTACCCCCTGTGCCACATCATTTCCCATGATGCCCCCTTCCCATGCCATTTCATTCCCCCATTCCCACCATAAAGGGGGGATGATTTGGCACAGGGGAATAAAGTGGCGTGGTGTCGCGGGGTGAGAGTGGGGTTTAAATCAGGGAAGGGGGGGGGGGGTGATGTGGCTGGTGGACGTACAGAAGCAGGAGACCACTGTTTAAACATTGGTCTTCTGCTTCTGAGCTGGGGCTTCTGCAACGGGGGGCTGGGGCCCCTTACTGGGGTATTAGCTGTACCCCATGATGACGGCCCTGTATACAAGCCTGGTTGTCCCCTATTGGGAGTGTTTTGTCCCCAATTAGGCGTGTTTTGTCCCCAATTGGGCGTGTTTTGTCCCCTATTGGGCGTGTTTTGTTCCCTAATGGGAGTGTTTGTCCCCTATTGGGAGTGTTTGTCCCCTATTGGGAGTGTTTGTCCCCTATTGGGAGTGTTTGTCCCCTATTGGGAGTGTCTTGTCCCCTATTGGGAGTGTCTTGTCCCCTATTGGGAGTGTCTTGTCCCCTATTTGGAGGCTGCAAATACATTAAGTCTTATGGGACTCTGCCGGGGAATTAAAAACCGTCCACTATTGGGAGGTGTCCGCTAAGGGAGATTTTACTGTATATATGTTAATTTAAAACTCTATATGGACAGGTACACAAAACTCAGACACACCCAGTACACACATCAAGTTACCTGGTATCACCGCGCACAGGGCCCTTAAAAAGCTTGAATACAAGCCTGTTAATAATAAAATCTTGTAGTTAAAAACATAGATATATATATATATATATACACATCATAATAAAGAAAAATAATAATAAATGACATCAATCTGGGACCCTAAAGAATAACAGTAAATGCTGGTTCGGGTCGCCAGGACATGTCATATCCTAAACCCTTTCCTGCACATTCAGAATGGGAGGGAAGACTCACATTCACCGATACGTGGAGAATGGCTAGTGTCTAATGTCCTCTCTATGTACAAAAGTGCACTGGGCGCGATACTGCCGCTTCCCCATCTGTACATTGTTCTCACATATGACCGACAGGTGTCCCCGCATCTGATACATGTAAAATGGCGGACGGAAGGTGCTCCTCTTTTTCCCCCCCCCCGTTGTATCCTCCTTTTGCACACGATAGCAGGGCCTGTAGTGTATTCGTAATAACGAAAATAGTTATGAATTTGCAGGCCTGTGACTTTGTGGGGGCGCTCTGGATTTGGGGGATCGAGCTGCATTGGTAGCAGATGAGGTTGAGGAGGAAGAGGAAGAGGAGGATCCGCTGCAAACGTCACCTCCTGTGCTGCACTGCTTCAGTTTGCGTCTTTTCGCCAAGGGGGCATTATCCACGCTCTTTAAGAAGACTCCTTCGCGCTTACCACGATTAAATGCCTATAAAGAAAAGGGAAAGGAAACAAGTAAACACTAAAATAACCTAAGTGATGACCCCCAGTCAGTATACTCAACTACTGGCATGTGTCTTTGTAGTGCTAGCAGAATCTATGGTGAATAGCAGGTCATACCCTCATAAGCCAGTGGCAAAAACTCCCCCCATTGTGGGTGTGCAGAGGTCCTGGTTCCTAAAGTCTGGTGATCACAGCAGCCTCAGCACAAGCAGTCTGGTGATCACAGCAGCCTCAGCACAAGCAGTCTGGTGATCACAGCAGCCTCAGCACAAGCAGTCTGGTGATCACAGCAGCCTCAGCACAAGCAGTTTGTAGGAGTGTACAAATAGAGGAGGGGGAATCAGTGGCGTTGCCACTGATTCCCCCTCCTCTATTTGTACACTCCTACAAACTGCTTGTGCTGAGGCTGCTGTGATCACCAGACTTTAGGAACCAGGACATTCTCACTGCATACACCAAATTGGTGGAATTTTTCATTGTTGACATAGGGGAACGATTTTTGTCCATCTTATTGTGTGGTGCTACTGTCTACATGTGCCAAAGTTATTAAATGGTCGCACATGTACACATTTCCTGAAATTTCACTTCAGTACACCATTTTCTGGGGTTTACCCTTTGTACGAAATATTGCAACTATTTGCCTCAATGCGCAAAAAATGTAAAATTTTTACCACCAAAAACTGTTCTCCTGACCTGTCTGGTCCCAGAGCTTAGGTTAGGTTACCACTTAGGTTACCCTTTAAAGGGGTACTCCGGTGGAAAACTTTTTTTTTGTTAAATCAACTGGTGTCAGAAGGTTAAACAGATTTGTAAATTACTTCTATTAAAAAATCTTAATCCTTCCAGTACTTATTAGCTGCTGAATACTACAGAGGAATTTTCTTATTTTTGGAACACAGAGCTCTCTGCTGTCATCACGAGCACAGTGCTCTCTGCTGACATCTCTGTCCATTTTAAGAACTGTCCAAAGTAGGAGAAACTCCCCATAGAAAACATATACTGCTCTGGACAGTTCCTAAAATGGAAAGAGATGTCAGCAGAGAGCACTGTGCTTGTGATGTCAGCAAAGAGCACTGTGTTCCAAAAAGAAAACAATTTTCTCTGTAGTATTCAGCAGCTAATAATAGATTTTTTAATAGAAGTAATTTACAAATCTGTTTAACTTTCTGCCATCAGTTGATAAAAAAAAAAGTACCCCTTTAAGGATCAGCGGCTTTTAAACCCTTGTCAAAGAATATTTACAGTGCAGGTTTAGGCAACTGGGCAGCTAAAAGTCATATTATCCTGGAAAGAAGGCAAAAATGGATACTACTCCTTCTGTCTTCTCAGTTCTCACTAGAGATGAGCGAATTTACAGTAAATTTGATTCGTCACGAACTTCTCGGCTCGGCAGTTGATGACTTTATCCTGCATAAATTAGTTCAGCTTTCCGGTGCTCCCGTTGGCTGGAAAAGGTGGATACAGTCCTAGGAAAGAGTCTCTTAGGTCTGTATCCACCTTTTCCAGCCCACCGGAGCACCTGAAAGCTGAATCAATTTATGCAGGATAAGTCATCAACTGCCGAGCCGAGAAGTTTGTGACGAATCGAAATTACTGTAAATTCGCTCATCTCTAGTTCTCACATATACACACACTGTAAGTGCTGTGTATGACTCCGTGTTGGTGCTATTGGTCCTGATAACATGTCATACAATCACTGGGATTCCCCTAGTAGGAGGCTATTTAACAATTAAAGGGGTAAAGTTTATTCTTGAGGAAGGTGCCAAAAGTTGTGTGGAATCTTACATGTCATGGGACAATATTGGCCCACCTCCAGAAGAAAGAGACCTTGCTCTCTGGCGCCACCTTTTGGAGGTAGCCTCAATCAGGGCTCAAGTCCTCAGGAACGCATGGGAACTGAGTTCCTGCCCTTTTTCCCCAGGATTTGACCCCTGGCCTCAATGCATGCCAAAGTTCAGAAAACATGACTGGGGATTATTAACCAAGCGAGATTCTCCTCCAAAAGGGAAGAATTGCCTATCTATAGCTGTTTCAGGGCTCTTGCTGCTTGTACAAATTTAAGGGGTAACTAACACTCTTATCTGTAAAGACGAGTCAAAAACCCTGAAACAGCTGTCTATAGGTGAGTAACTGTACTGTGAAGAGAATCTGGCTTGGCTAATAATCCCCAGTCGTGTTTCAATGCTCTTTTAAAAAGGGGCTGAGTATAGATTTGCAGGGAAGCTACCTCCAAAAGGTGGCACTAGAAAGCAAGCTCTCTTCCTATTGGAGAATGGCTCCTTTGGATATGGGTGTAACTAGAGGCCAGTAGAGCCCTAACAGGGACAGAGAGAACTGTAACCGGGCTTATTTCCTCCCTAAGGCCGGGTTCACACCACATTTTTGCAATACAGTTCCCGTATACGTTTTCAATTTGAGAACTGTACGGAACCGTATTGAAAACCGTATGCATTGACTCTCCATTTAAAACTGTATGCCAAAAGATGCATCCGGTTGCATCAGTTTTGCGTCTTGTACGGTTTTGTCAGTTTTTTTCCTGTACCCAAAACTGTAGCCTACCGCGGTTTTTGGTCTGGGTGAAAAAAACGTATTGAAACATATACTTTTTTTTTTTTTTTTAGCATGGGAGTCAATGGGAACGATACAGAACTGTATGTGCGTACGGTTCCATACAGTTTTCGCCATACGGTTTTCGCCGGACATCATTTTTCAAACCGTATACAGATTAAAATTTGTACACACGTTTTGATAGAGTTTAGTCAGGTTTTGAGGAATCCGTTTTTTCATCAAAAACCTGATACGGGAACTGTATTGCAAAAACGTGGTGTGAACCCAGCTTTACTGGGGCAGCCCCAGATACAGTGCAAATATTAATAATGATGATTATCTCCCAAATTCCCAATGATGTTTTCTAACTTTTTTAGGGCTCATTCACACAATGTAATCTCTGCCCAGAGTTATTCTGGGTGGATTCCATGAGCAGTAGAAATTTGTAAATGACTTCTATTAAAAAAAAATCTTAATTCTTCCAGTACTTATCAGCTGCTGCATGCTACAGAAGTTGTGTAGTTCTTTCCAGTCTGACCACAGTGCTCTCTGTTGACACCTCTCCTGCTCTGGACAGTTCCTGACATGGACAGAGGTGTCAGCAGAGAGCACTGTGGTCAGACAGAAAAGAACAACTCAACTTCCTCTGGAACATACAGCAGCTGATAAGTACTGGAAGGATTAAGATTTTTAAATAAAAATAATTTACAAATATATATAGTTTTCCACCATAGTACCCCTTTACCGGAGGCTCCATGGTTGGGGGAACACTGCATTAAAGGGGTACTCCGGTGCTTAGACATCTTATCCCCTATCCAAAGGATAAGGGATAAGATGCCTGGTCGTGGGGGTCCCGCTGCTGGGGACACCCGGGATTTTGCAGGCCGCACCCAGTTTATAATCAGTCCCCGGAGCGTGTTCGCTCCGGGTCTGATTACTGTCGATCACGGGGCGGGAGCGTTGTGACGTCAAAGCTCCGCCCCGTGTGATGTCACGCTCCGCCCCTCTCAATGCAAGCCTATGGGAGGGGGCGTGACGCCCCCTCCCATAGGCTTGCATTGAGGGGGGCGGAGCGTGACATCCCACGGGGCGGAGCCTTGACGTCACAACGATCTGGCCCCCGTGATCGACAGTAATCAGACCCGGAGTGAACACGGGGTGCGGCGTGAAAGATCACCGGGGTCCCCAGCGGCGGGACCCCCCCACGATCAGGCATCTTATCCCCTATCCTATCCTTTGGATAGGGGATAAGATGTCTAAGCGCCGGAGTACCCCTTTAAGGAGACCTATTACTCCCTCAAACCTTTACCTGAAGAGACATATCAGGAGCATGGACAAGTCTGTTAGGATGTTGCATTTTAAAGACTATGGTGGAGATTTATCAAAACCTGTCCAGAGGAAAAGTTGCCGAGTTGCCCATAGCAACCAATCAGATTGCTTCTTTCATTTTTGAAAAAAGTGAAAGAGGCGATCTGATTGGTTGCTATGGGCAACTCAGCAACTTTTCCTCTGGACAGGTTTTGATAAACCTTCCCATGTAGATATATATATATATATATATATATATATAAGAACCCTTCCATACTGCTATATTATACTATGCAGTTGTAGTTATACCTTGTCTCAACATATATATATATATATATATATATATATATATATATACATACATACATACACACACACACACACACACACGTCCAAGGTCAGACTATTTTACCTTTAGCCATGTGGATGCAAGAGGATGAAGGGGAAGAACATCTTTAAAGTTATCACCTATCCACAGGATAAGGGATAACAAGATGATCACATGGGGGGCCCGCCATGATCTTGAGAATGGAGACCTCAGTCTTCTGCTACACTCGAGAGACGCCGCAGTTGCTTTCATTTTCTATGGGAGCTGCCAGAAACAACCAAACATTGTACCCAGTTGTTTTCGTGGCTCCTATAGGCAATGACTGGAAGGGCGGTGCAGATGCATGACGCGCCTCTCCATTCTAGAGGGAAGACTGGGGTTCCCGTTTTCGAGGTCATGGGGTGGCACCAGCGGTCAGACCCCCCCACCAGGATCCGCTAGTTGTTTCCTATCCTGTGCGTAGCTTTGTCAGATGGGAAAGCCCCTTTAACATGGTGAAGACCTTCTTATTTCATGTTTTAGAGACATAAAACTTGTCTGAGTCACTTACCATAAACGTGGCATGTACACAGGTTTTTGTGGCCATCCCACTGGATTCCAGAACATCCGGTGTCATGAGGGGAGTGGATGAGAGAGGTCGTCCGCCGCGCAGCCAATCACTTTCCTGCAGTTCATTGAGGCTCAGTCGACAAGAGGGATCTACAGTCAACAAACCTGAAAGAGGCGGAAAAGGCCGTATGAATGGTAGTAAAGTACCGGAATTCCAAATTTTGTGAGGGGAAAAAAATCATATTCTCCTTAGTATGATGTCAGCACAAGAGAGAACAGGAAATTAGTCCGGAATTAAAGGGGTATTCTGGCTTTATACATCTTATCCTCTATCCAAAGGATCACAGGGATCCCGTCGCTGGGGACCCTCGCGTTCTCGGTGCGGCCCCGGCATTCTGTGCCAGGCACTGCCTCCGAGACGGGGACGTGACATCATGGCCACACACCCTAGTGATGTCACACCACGCCCCCCTCCATTCATGTCTATTCATGTTTGAGCCAAACACCGAAACAGGTTCTTTTCTAATTTGCTTGTATGTTCTGATGGTAATTTTTTTGTTTTATTAATATTATTATTTTAATATATTTTTACAGGGACAGGCATCTTGACTTCGTTGTTTTAACAATATTTAGTGATACGCTTGACAGAGACATCTCCAGGCCCTATTCTTTGTATGTGGGAGATTTGTAAGCATGCTCTGTGACCTGTGTAGCCTCCTCCTTATTATCACAGATGGAACAGAAAGTCTTAGCTTCGTTTTAGGCCTATTGACCAGGATTATTTAAGAAATTAGGTAGCAATATGGAACATTTTTTGAGAAGATTTTTTTTTTTACTTCTCAAAGATGTTCATAGCCTTTGAAAAGAGGATATTCTGACAGAAAGATGATGTCTTATTAACACTGTAAATGTTAATTATTATAAGGCTGGGTTCACACAAATAAAATCTGTGGCAGGAATTGTGGCTAGAGATCCTGAGCGAGGCCAGTGTGGACAGCAGTCGGTGCTAGGACCACGCGGACTGCATCGCCGTCCCCATAGAGGCCAAGTATTTCTGGGCAGATCTGTAGAAGAATGTTCCCGGCCTAACACTTTGACTTGTTATCCTAACACCAGTGCATGCAACAAAATAAGGGCAATACATTACTCCCGCAAGGTGTGTGTCCAGTCCCGCACGGTTCCGCAAACATTCTGTCACAGCTTTAAAGGGGTGCTCCCGTGGAAAAATTATTTTGTTTATATCAACTGGTGCCAGAAAGGCAAACAGATTAGTAAATTACTTCTATTCAAAAATCTGAATCCTTCCAGTACTTTTTAGGGGCTGTATACTTCAGAGGAAATGCTTTTCTTTTTGGATTTTTTTTCTGTCACGATCACAGTGCTCTCTGCTGTCCATTTTAGGAACTGTCCAGAGAAGCATATGTTTGCTATGCAGATTTTCTCCTGCTCTGGACAGCAGAGGTCAGCAGAGAGCACTGTGGTCACGACAGAAGAGAAATCCAAAAAGAAAAGAATTTCCTCTGTAGTATACAGCCCTTAAAAAGTACTGGAAGGATCAAGATTTTTTAATAGAAGTAATTTACAAATCTGTTTACCTTTCTGGCACCAGTTGATTTAAAAAAAATAAATAAATAAAAAAGTTTTCCACGGGAGTACCCCTCTTTGCAATTTGCAAGCTCAAGACCATAAACCGCCCGATTGTGCAAGTTTTATATCGGTCCTATGGGTTCCCAATCCCATTGCAGTCCTTTACTACAGAGTGTATAGGTATGTTATTTTTGCCTAGTGCTATATACTGTCCAAAGACAGGTAAACAGCAGGACCTAATAAAATCTATATTAGGATCTAGTATCTCACCCTTCCCCATGCCAACGAAGAACAAACCGAAAGGTCTAACAAAAGCAGGAACAAATTAGGAACACAACTTCCTGTCCCAAAATTCAGCCAAAAAAGAAAAAAGGCAGCACTCCAAATGCTGAAGAACATCGGTGACTAATAGAACAATGCCGAAAGCAATTTTTCCCTTTAACAAGTAGAACCTTTCACAAGCTTTCTAATGTTCTAATGGACTTTTATCAGGCAAAATGTAACATTACAGGAATAAAGAAGAAAAGGACAGAGGACAGTAATGGGGACTGTTATCAGTGAGGATCTGCAGCAATGATATGTGGTTCCAATCTACGCTGTAAAAATACTCCCAGCATACCATTCACCATTGTTTGGATAAAACTAGGAGCCGTAGTTTCACATGGCAATAAATTATAAGGCAGTAGGTAGACCTGACTTTGCAAGGGATCTATGTACTGAGCTTGGTTCTGGTACTGTATTTAGGTAACGCACTTGTTTATGGGTACTCCGCTGCTCAGCTTTTAGAACAAACTGTTCCGAACGCTGGAGCCGACAGCTCGTGACGTCACAGCCCCGCCCACTCATGACGTCACACCCCACCCCCTCAATGCAAGTCTATGGGAGGGGGCGTGACATCCGTCCCATAGACTTGCATTGAGGGGGTGGGGGGTGACGTCATGAGTGGGCGGGGCTATGACGTCACAAGCTCCCGGCTCCAGTGTTTGGAACAGTTTGTTACAAACACTGAGCAGCGGAGTACCCCTTTAAATAGATATGCAAATTAGGCATTGGAGCACACTGGGCATTTCGCCCATTGGCTAGATTACATCACGAGATGATGTCACGAGCTCCCGACGCTAACTCCAGCGTTCGGAACAGTTTGTCAGCAGAGAGCACTGTGGTCAGTAATTTACAAATCTGATCAACTTTCTGGAGCCGGTTGATATATATATATATATATATATATATATATATATATATATACATATATATATATATACCGTATATATATATTAAAAAAAAAAAAAAAAAAAAAAAAAAGTTTTTTGCCTGGAATACCCCTTTAGGGTATGTTCACACTGCGGAATTCCGTGAGCGGAATTCCGCGAGTGAAATTCCGCAGAGTGAACGTTAGCATCTGTGTGAATGGGTCTTCCGCGAGACCCGTTCACACTGCGGAATTTCAGCGACGGACAATTGTTCCGCGCAAGGAAAGAACATGTTCATTCTTTGCACGGAAGTCCGCGAGCACTGCATAGCTGTCAATGGTGATGGCGCAGTTGCCGTGCGGTCCTACCGCCGCCGGCTGCCAGGCTGAATCTCCGCTCGCTGAATTCCGCGAGCAGAGATCCAGCTACAAATCGGTAATGTGAACATACCCTTAAACTTCTTTTTTGGGAGGTGTGTGAACAGTGCACAGATGACCTGAATAACTCCGCTTAAAATTCTAGACTGGGGTGGGGGGAGTGTATCGTAATAATTTTTTTGGGCGTAGGAATAATTTCCAGTTTCACGCTACACCGCCACCGCCGGTTCTTCTACATTTGAATCCCACCCTGACAATGCCGAAACACAACCTACGGACAACAGAGTCTCTGTTTCCTGAGATAAAGCAGACCGTCCATTCACAGGTTGTATGACAAAAAGTAGGATGTGACCCCATCAGTAAGAGAAATTCTTTTTCTGGCACTAAGCATATGGCCGCCATCTGGATGGGTCATACCCTCGTGTGAATGAAGTCTCTATTGACAAAATGTTTGCACAGGTGCTTTGTAACCTGATGTGTTCATGTGACATACACGCTAAAAGGAGGACGATGCTAAGATGGAATCTGTCGACGCCAAATGCATTGTGCTTTAGTGGGTGACATTTATCCTGTCCTGAAGGAAGGCCAAGGAAACCACAAACCACCATCTTGGTTGTGACCATGTGATGCTTGATGGCCAATCCGGCTAGGGTGGTGGGGGGGGAGGGGGGGTGCTGGTATTCTCATTTACCATTTGCTAATATTGCTATAACTCAATAGTATAGATCCATGGCTTCCAAACTTTCGACCTCTAGCTGTTGCAAAACTTTAACTCCCAGCATGCCTGGACATCCAATGGCTGTCCAGGCATGCTGGGAGTTGTAGTTTTGCAACAGCTAGAGGTCGACAGACTTGAAGCTACTTATATAGATGTTCTATAATCAGTTCTATCTGATGTTGTAGATATATATTAATATATTTTTTTTTTTTATAAATAAAACGTCATTAAAGGGGTACTCCGGTGGAAAACTTTTTTTTTTCTTTTTTTAAATCAACTGGTGCCAGAAAGTTAAACAGATTTGTAAATTACTTCTATTAAAAAAATCTTAATCCTTCCAGTACTTATTAGCTGCTGAATACTACAGAGGAAATTCTTTTCTTTTTGGAACACAGAGCTCTCTGCTGACATCACGAGCACAGTGCTCTCTGCTGACATCTCTGTCCATTTTTGGAACTGTCCAGAGTAGGAGAAAATCCCCATAGCAAACATATGCTGCTCTGGACAGTTCCTTAAATGGACAGAGATGTCAGCAGAGAGCACTGTGCTCGTGATGACAGCAGAGAGGACTGTGTTCCAAAAAGAAAATAATTTCCTCTGTAGTATTCAGCAGCTATAAGTACTGGAAGGATTATGATTTTTTTAATAGAAGTAATTTACAAATCTGTTTAACTTTCTGGCACCAGTTGATTAAAAAAAAACAAATAAAAAAAAAGTTTACCACCGGAGTACCCCTTTAATCTAAACTGATCATTTATGCTACTTCCTAACATAACTGTGAATAATTTATAATAATATAATTATAATTAATTAATAATTACTTACTATTATCTGCTTAAAACCTAAATAGTTCTTGTCCCACCTGGAAGTTAGATACAACTGTATCCAAACTCTTCCATGAGGCTAAACAGCATGGACGCTGAACGGATTTATTTTTACTTACCCCAAAACACTGTAAGGCTGCATTCACACCACGTTTTTGCAATACAGTTCCCATATCAGGTTTTTGATGAAAAACAGATGAAAAACTGTATCAAAACGTGTCTACAAATTTTAACCCATATACAGTTAAAAAACGTATACGGTTTGCAAAATTATGTCCGGTTGCATCAGTTTTGTAAGAAAAAAAACATATACAGTGACCCCCCGACCTACGATGGCCCCGACATATGATGAAATCGACATACGATGCTTTTTTATGTCGGGGCCATCGCATTAAGTGCTATCCGGCAGCGCCAAATGCTTAAGCTGCTGCCTGATAGCAGCTTAATGTTCCCCGTGTGGTGCGGTGAGTATTACTTACCCCTCCACGATGCTCGGGGGTGCCCTCCGGGTCCAGCGCTGGTCTTCGGGCGTCTTCTCGGCCCTCTCCGATCATGTCAATACGCTGCTGCGCACATCATCCAATAGGAATGGCGTACGCAGCGGCGTAATGACGTCGCTACGCAGGCCCAGTAAGGCCTTGCGGAAGAAATCAGAGGACCGGAGAAGACAGCGGAGGACCGGAGAAGACAGCGGAGGACCGGAGAAGACAGCGGAGGACCGGAGAAGACAGCGGAGGACCGGAGAAGACAGCGGAGGACCGGAGAAGACAGCGGAGGACCGGAGAAGACAGCGGAGGACCGGAGAAGACAGCGGAGGACCGGAGAAGACAGCGGAGGACCGGAGAAGACAGGGGAGGACCGGAGAAGACAGGGGAGGACCGGAGAAGACAGGGGAGGACCGGAGAAGACAGGGGAGGACCGGAGAAGACAGGGGAAGACCGGAGAAGACAGGGGAGGACCGGAGAAGACAGGGGAGGACCGGAGAAGACAGCGGAGGACCGGAGAAGACAGCGGAGGACCGGAGAAGACAGCGGAGGACCGGAGAAGACAGCGGAGGACCGGAGAAGACAGGGGAGGACCGGAGAAGACAGGGGAGGACCGGAGAAGACAGGGGAGGACCGGAGAAGACAGGGGAGGACCGGAGAAGACAGGGGAGGACCGGAGAAGACAGGGGAGGACCGGAGAAGACAGGGGAAGACCGGAGAAGACAGGGGAGGATCGGAGAAGACAGCGGAGGACCGGAGAAGACAGGGGAGGACCGGAGAAGACAGCGGAGGACCGGAGAAGACAGGGGAGGACCGGAGAAGACAGGGGAGGACCGGAGAAGACAGCGGAGGACCGGAGAAGACAGCGGAGGACCGGAGAAGACAGCGGAGGACCGGAGAAGACAGCGGAGGACCGGAGAAGACAGCGGAGGACCGGAGAAGACAGCGGAGGACCGGGGACACCATCTCGAGCAGCGGGGACAGGTGAGTACGGCTTCCTATACTTTACATTGCACGAATCCCTCAACATACGATGGATTCGACAAACGATGGCTCGTTTGGAACGAATTACCATCGTATGTTGAGGGACCACTGTACATTTTTAACTTTTCCCTCCATTTTGAATAAAGTTTCACAAATTCGAAGAAAAAAAAACTGTGCAAAGTAAAAAACCGTATGGTGAAAACCGGATGGAACCGTACGCACATACAGTTCTGTACGGTTCCCATTGACTCACATGTTTAAAAAAAAAAAAAAAAACTTATATAGTTTAATACAGTTTTTCACCCGGACCAAAAACCGTGGTAGACTACGGTTTTGGGTACGGGAAAAAAAACTGACAAAACCGTACAGGATGCAAAACGGACACAACCTGATGCATCTCTTGGCATACGGTTTTCAATGGAGAGTCAATGCATACGGTTTTCAATGCGGTTCCGTACAGTTTTCACATTGAAAACGTGTACGGGAACTGTATTGCAAAAACGTGGTGTGAATGCAGCCTTACAAAAACTGAGGCCAAGACCGCAACGACATTTTTGGTGCTGCATTTATTTGAAAGAGTCAACTATGGAAAACTCTAAGCAGTCAGCAAAAACAGGTTCATCAGCCTTTGGATGTAACTAAGAAAATGTTTTTAGTTACATCCAACTTATTTTTATTTATTTTTTGGGTCCCTGACAGGGATCACATATGTTTATTTTGTATCCCTATAAGGCTATGTTCGCACGGCAGAAATTTTCCAGGCGGACATGCCACAGACAGCGGGTGCAGGCAGAACATGCCGGCGCTAGGACTGCTCGGAAATGCCCGGTCTCCATAGACGGCAATGCATTTCCAAGCGGATTCCGCAAAAAGAATCAACACGTCACTTCTTTCCACAGAAGCCAGAATTTCTGCGGCAGGTCTTTTTCTCAGCGGAAATTCCGCTGGGGGCACGATGAAGCAAAATCCAATAGAAAACAATGTGACTCTGTTGCAATGGAGATTCTGAGCGTGAACCTTTCCGACAGATTCTTTTTGAATTTCTTTTTTGTCATGTCCACAGTGCTCTCTGCTGACGCCTGATGCCTGTATCAGGAACTGTCCAGAGCAGGAGAAAATACCCAAACCTATGCTGCACTGGAAAGTTCCTGACACGGACAGAGGTGTCAGCAGAGAGCACTGTGGGCAAAACAAAAAAGAAATTAAAAAAGGAACGAATTTCCTCTGTAGCATACAGCTGCTAATAAGTACTGGAAGGATAAAGATTTTTTAATAGAAGTAATTTACAAATCTGTTTAACTTTCTGGCACCAGTTAATTTAAAAAAAATTAAAGTTTTCCACTGGGAGTACCCCTTTAATCCCTTAAAGGACTCAAGGTATTTCTATTTTTGCACTTTAGTTTTTTCCTCCTTACCTTTTATAAATCATAACTCTTTCAATTTTGCACCTGCAGACCCATATGATGGCTTTTATTTTTTGCGTCACCAATTCTACTTTGTAATGACAACAGTCATTTTACCCAAAAATCGACAGGGAACCCCAAAAAATTTAATTAAATAATTGTGCGACAAAATGGAAAAAAAAACACAAAAAAACCCATAACTTTATAACTTTTGGGGGCTTCCGTTTCTACACAGTAAATTTTTCCGCGTACAGGGTAGTATGAGGGCTCATTTTTTGTGCCATGACCTGGAGCTTTTATCTGTACCATTTTTGTTTTGATTAGACTTGTTGATCGCTTTTTATGAATTTTTTTATGGTATAAAAAGTGACCAAAGATACGCAATTTTGGAGTTTTGAATTTTTTTGCGTGTACACTATTGACTGTGCGGTTTAATTAACGATATATTTATACAACTCGGACATTTACGCACACGGCGATAACACATATGTTTATATTTATTTTTTTATGGGAAAAATGTGGGGTGATTCAAACTTTTATTAGGGAAGGGGTTAAATTTATTCACTTTTTTTTTTTTTTGCAAAGTTATAGCTCCCATAGGGGACTATAACGTGCAGTATATTGATTGCAGGCACTGAACAATGATATGCCATTGCATTGCATTGATCAGTGTTATCGATGGTCAATTGCTCAAGCCTGGATCTCAGGCTTGGAACAATCAATCGCCGATCTGATGCCGAGGAGGAAGGTAGGGACCCTCCTCGTGTGTCCTAAGCTGATCGGGACACCACGGTTTTACCACGATGGTCCCGATCAGCCCCACTGAGCCGCAGAGATGTATTTTTTTACATTTTAGATGCGGTGATCAACTTTTTCTAAGGCTTCTAAGGGGTTAATACTGGACATCACTGCGATCGGTGATGTCTAGTATTAGCCACGGGTCTCGGCTACCATTAGCCGCCGAGACCGACCCGATATGACGCGTTATATTGCGGGAGCGCCAGCTATCTCGGAACACATATAAATATAGCATACGTTTACTGCCTACTTTCCAAGGTAAGACTCACAAAATCCCACATTGGTACCTGTTTGCTATCAACACGAGTTATAGGAACACTAAAAATAAAAATACACAACATCAATAAATAAAATATAAGCCATTCCTTCCTTTTAGCCCATTTTATATACCATTACATTCAAAACTGATAAATAAGGAAATAAATGTTCTCAGTGTGTTCCAGGAGATTAGTCATGCCCCCCCCCCCCCCCTTCTCCTCCTCCCTCCCCTGTCATGTTTCTGGCTCTAAGACAATTTAGCTGCAACAGGAGCCTCCCCCCTCCTCTGCACCGCATGCAGTAGGATACAAAGTTTGCTAAACTCCGATCCTCAGCTGTTCCTGCAATGTGTGAACACAGCCTCAGAGGAGGTGAATAACTAATCTATATATACCCTGATCCCATATAGATAGCAGCAGCAGTATACAGATATCTGGGGTGGGGTGGGGGGTGTATATCTACTATTGTATTCTGATCCCATAGAGACAAAAGCAGCAGTATACATATACAGCTGGGGAGGGTGGTGTATGACTAATATACATCCTGATCCCATAGAGATAGCAGCAGTATACAGATATAGCTGGAGGAGAGGTGCAGTACTACAAAATTTCCTTATTCCACAGAGATAGCAGCAGTATACAGATAGAGCCGGAGGGGAGGTGTATAACTTCTATATATTCTGATCCCAAAGAGATAGCAGCAGTATAACGTATAAAGCTGGGAGGGGAGATGTATAACTACTAAATATCCTGATCCCATAGATATCTGCAGCAGTACACAGATAGAGCTGGAAGGGGAGGTACAGTATTGTGATTGGTGTGGGTCAGGCTGGTGATCACATGACCCAGTTACAGTAATGAAATGCATGGCTGCAGCTGTGCTGGAATGAAACAAATAGGACTAGTGATGGCGAGAGTGCATAATAGGGGCAAAAAGCAAAAATGAAACCCGGAGTGCTTCTTTATTAAAACAAGCCAGACTTCTCAGACATAAGGTTCACAAGGGCCTCTTACCTTTCACCAGCTCCTTTGCTTCATCGCTCACGTGATCCCAGCTTTCTCCCTGCATCATGACGTCTCCCTCCTTGATCTTGTTAATAATGTCAGCGGCGCGGCTCTGGGGAGACCCCCCCCTCGCACCTTGGAAGGGAACCTGGCCACATAGCATTGTGTACTGCAGAATGGGGGGAAAGACAATGACATCACATGGTCAATACCCATCACAGGGCCCTGCCGGGACTTCACCGAGGTTTGCTCAGTGACCTACAGAAAATGTAGGAAACCAATGCCAGTCCTAATGTTAGTGTTGTTTTGTACAAATGATACTTCTTATCCTATCTATAAATGGGATAAAGCCGTGTTGATCCAACATGAAAAGACGCCATATAATGTCAGCAAATAAGTAAATCCTCCGTAATCTGCCCTAGAGATTACAGGGTCAGAGCGGCTTCCTGCTGACCGAGTCCTGTGTGCAGACCGGGCACAGAACCCGCAAACCATTCATGTAAATTAACTCAATCAGGGATAATCCCCAATAAGAATTCAACATATTTGTATCAATTGTTTACTGGCGAAGCCGAGCTTGTCGCCCGCGGTGCAAAAGCCTCGAAATAATTAACCAGTAACTCTCTGGAGAGAGACGGCTCTTCTGTGTGAAATTGCTGGAGATCACTGGTATAGGGATTATGGGGGTGGGAGATTTATTAAAACCTGTGCAAAGGAAAAGATGCCCAGTTGTCCATAGCAACCAATCAGATCGCTTCTTTCATTTTGCAGAGGCCTTGTTAAAAAATGAAAGAAGCGAGCTGATTGGTTGCTATGGCAACTTTTCCTTTGGCCCGGTTTGTGGGTTCTGTGCCCAGTCTGCACACAGGACGCGATCAGCAGGAAGCCGCTCTGACCCTGTAATCTCCCCCTATATCACAGCAGGTAACTATGGAGGCCATACAGGAGCCACAGCTCGGAACAGCAGACCTACTCTAAGCAACACCGATACACAATAGTAGACAGGAGCCGCCATGCTGAGCCCATCCACTGCTTGTACCGGTGATTGAGGATAGAACCAGCCCAGGAAAAGGGCTGGCACCGAAGACATAGCACCGGAAACACTCTACCTCCGTACATAACACACAGGGGTACGGACAACACCCGGCATGCCAAGAAATGGAGGAATGGACCAGCCCCAAACCATACCAGTGGGGCCTCATCAGCAAAACGTGCAACGTATAGGTCACTACACAAAGGGGGAGATTTATAAAATCCTGTCAAAAGGAAAAGTTGCTGGGTTGCCCATAGCAACCAATCAGATGGCTTCTTTCATTTTTGAAAAGGCCTCTGAAAAATGAAAGAAGTGATCTGATTGGTTGCTATGGGCAACTCAGCAACTTTTCCTCTGGACAGGTTTTGATAAATCTCCCCCCAAACTGTCCTAGCTGTGGCTCCTGTATGGCCCAGGCCTTGTGTCGTCTCCATAGTTACCTGCAGTGATATAGGGGAGATTTATCAAAACCTGTCTATAGGAAAAGTTACCCAAAGCAACCAATCAGATCGCTTCTTTCATTTTGCAGAGGCCTTGTTAAAAATGAAAGAAGCGATCTGATTGGTTGCTATGGGCAACATTTCCTCTAGACAGGTTTTGATAAATCTCCCCCATAATCCCTATACCAGTGGTCTCCAAACGGAGAGCCAACACCCTGGGTCTCACAGTCTTTAAAAGGGTAGTCCGGGTTTATACATCTTATCCCCTATTCAAAGGATAGGGGATAAGATGTATGAACGCAGGGGTCCCGCCGCTAGGGACCCCCGCGATCATGTCCCCGCCAGACGCTGCTTCTAAGACGGGGACATGACGTCACGGCACGCCCCATAGTTAACACCACACCAGGCCCCCTCCATTCATGTCTATGGGAGGGGCCGTGACGGCCGCCACGCCCCCTCCCATAGACATGAATGGAGGGGGCGTGACCATTACGTCACATCGCCGTCTCGGAAGCAGCGCCCGGCACAGCGGTGGGACCCCTGTGATTGTACATCTTATCCCCTATTCCAGAATACCCCTTTAATTCTCGCTCACCTAGGTACATGTATCTGTTTGCGTTTGATATTGTAGCAATTGTTCTTCCATGTACTTTGCACACTGCACTTGCGTTTACTTGGACCAACTTTTATACTCTCAATGAGGTGGATTTTTCAAAACCCGTGCAGAGGAAAAAGAGGTGCAGTTGCCCATAGCAACCAATCAGACCGCCTCTTTAATTTTTGAAAAGGGCCTCTGAAAAATGAAAGGGGCTGATTGGTTGCTAGGGGAAACTGCACCACTTTTGCTCTGTTTTGATAAATGCCCCCCCCATATAAATATCTGACCATGCTGCCCTGGTGTTATAATTCTTACACATTTCCGTGAGACTCGTGTGATGCTATTTTTTTTGCTATATTGATTACTCTTTTTAATTATTTTATTATATATATATATATATATCTTGTCTTTTCTGATCTAATACAATTTTGGATAATACTTATTTAAGTGACTCCCCTTTCTCTTGTTTAGTAGTTCCTGGTTTTGGAGTCCATTTATACTACGCTGTTTTACAGCAGGGACCACTGTGCATCCCATTTATTTTCTCTGTTTTTTGCTTTAGGTTTTGGTTATTCCAGTTTTATTCCGGCCTAAGCGCAAAGAATACAAAAGTATTGTGCTACTGACTGTAAAGTTGTAATATATATATATATATATATATATATATATATATATATAGTAAGACTTGTGCACACTGGACCCAGGGTTCAAGTCCTGCAGGAGCGCATGGGAATGGAGTTCCTGCCCCTTTTCAATAGAAGGAACACTGAGGGAGATTTATCAAAACCTGTCCAGAGGAAAAGTTGCTGAATTGCCCATAGCAACCAATCAGATCACTACTTTCATTTTTCAGAGGCCTTTTCAAAAGTGAAAGAAGCGATCTGATTGGTTGCTATGGGCAACTCAGCAACTTTTCCTCTGGACAGGTTTTGATATATCTTCCTCACTGTTCCCTTGATTAGAATTTTTGTTGCCTAGGACTTGACCCCTGATCGGGTCTCAGGATAGAGACCAGGCGCGAACTAAACTTTTGAAGTGCCTGGACAACATGTCAATTTTATTTTTTCAAATGACAGGGACGCTTTAAAGTTTACTTCATGTTTTCTCTAAATTATTCTGGCCACATGATGAGAGCCTGCTCCAAGAATAGTATGCACAACAATACTGACACCCTCTACCCCTGACTGTGCATGTTAATGAACAAATATGTTCTTCACAACAGCTTGCCTACCGATCCCTTTCTGATATAGTGTCGGCAATAGTGGCAGATGGTTGTGGGTAGTGTTCGCGTGAGGGAAATTGGGTCATCAAGGAACAGCGTGTTTTCTCCACATTGTCTCCATCTAAAACAGAGCTGAAATCATCCGGCAAACAGTAAGAACCATGACTCAGATGTAATGTAGTGACACGTTACATGAGCAAATGCCGGCTCGAGTCACAGGGCACTTACCATGATCACCCCGAGGCTCCATAAATCACAGGACTCATCGTAGCCTTGACGAGACAGCAGTTCTGGGGCGGCATAGTGCAGTGTAAAACACGGAGTGTGCAAGGGCCGTGACCCCGGTGGACGGAGCCTGGCAAAGCCAAAGTCTATCACCTTTAGGACAGCATCTTCACCGGGAGATGAAAGAAGAAGATTCTGTGTAAATCAATTAAAGCATATTGTAAAAAAGGAATGTCATTTCCTAACTTTAGACTAGTAATGAAGGCCTCCGATTCTCCAATAGCCTCACCTCGGGTTTAAGATCTCTGTGCACCACACCAGCTTCGTGCATACGAGCAACGGCACTCACCAGACTCCGCATTAGACTGCTCGCCTCGATCTCACTAAAGCGTGACTGCTTCTTGATTCGATCCAGTAACTCCCCGCCATCTAAGAGCTCCATCACCAGGTACGAGTGATACTACGACAGAGAGGTATTCTTACTGAGAAACTGAGAATGTACTGTGACGCAAAATACATATTACACATAGAAATAAGAGGGGGATGTATCATCAGAAAATTAACTATTGTTTAAATTAAGCTTTTATGTTAACCCCTTAAAGGGGTACTCCACCCCTAGACATCTTATCCCCTATCCAAAGGATAGGGGATAAGATGTCTGATTTCGGAGGTCCCACCGCTGGGACCTCAGCTGCGGCACCCCAGACATCCGGTGCACAGAGCTAACTTCACTTCGTGCCAGACGACTGGCGATGTGAGGCGTAAGCTCGTGACGCCACAGCATGAGGGGGTGTGGCCGTGACGTCATGAGCCTCCGGAGCTGCATCCAACGCTCTAAACGAATGCAGGTGCAGCAGGGAGATCGCGGGGGTCCCCCCATGATCACACATCTTAGCCACTATCCTTTGGATAGGGATAGATGTCTACCCCATTAAGGATACGGCAGGTTTGGGCCTTATGGACACATCCAATTTTCATTTTTGAGGTTTAGTTTTTTCCTCCTTGCCTTTTAAAATCCATGTGTGGGTTTGTTTTGTGCACAACCAACTGTACTTTGTAATAACACACTTTACCATAAATTGTATAGAAAAACAGAAAATTATTATTCGTGATGGGGACATTGAAAAATAAAGCAATTTTGTAATTATGGGGGGGGGGGGGGTTCGTTTTTACACAGTGCACCTTATGGTAAAGCTGACCTGTTGCCTTTATTTTGTGGGTCAATACAATTAAGACGATACAGAGATATTATTGTATTATTTAAAAAAAAATTTAAGTATGCCTAAAATTTCCCTATTCTGACCCCAATAACTTTTTATTCCACTTTGTCCCTAAGCAGCAGACTAAAGAGTTAATAGCTCCTTTTTTCCTACTAGGACAGAAGAAAAAACAAACACCTCTGAGAATCAGTAATAAATAATTAACCTCTTAAGGACCAATGACGTTGTGGAACGTCATGGCACCCTGGGCTTTAAGGACCAATGACGTTCCACAACGTCATGGCATTTTCCGGTCTCTGCCGCTCGCCGGGCAGAGATCGGAACTGGATGCCTGCTGAAATCCTTCAGCAGGCATCCAGGGCAAACGCCGAGGGGGGCCATGTAGGCCCCCCATGTCGGCGATCGCCGCAAATCGCAAGGGAAATCGCCCTTGCGATCTGCGGCGATACCGGGCTGATCGGGTCTCTGGGACCCGACCGCCCGGTAATTTCGCATGACCCCGGCTGTCACAGACAGCCAGGACCATGCTGAAGTATAGGAGCGAGGTGGCAAACCGGCCACCTCCTCCTATACCCTGCGATCCGTTGGTTAGTTAACCGACCAATCGCAGGAGGGGGGGCGGTTACTTCCTCCCGTCCTGCCCGGCCCCTGAAAGTCCGGACAGGACGGGAGGAAGACCGGAGGAAGCGGCGGGGGACGGGGGAGTGCTGGGGACCAGCCCCGGTACTTACCTCGTCCCTGAAGACCCGGATCCCGGCGGCGGAGACGGCGGCGGCGGCGACAGGTGAGTAGATCTTCAGCCGCGGTCGGGCCCTTTACAGCAATGCACGTCGCCGTAAAGCGACATGCATTGCTGTAAAGGGACCCTGTAAACTACAACTCCCAGCATGCCCAGACAGCTCTTGGCGTCCGGGCATGCTGGGAGTTTCAGTTTTGCAACATCTGGAGGTCCACAGTTTGGAGACCACTGTGCCTTCCAGATGTTGCAAAACTACACATCCTCAGCATGCCCTTACTGTCCAGGCATGCTGGGAGTTGTAGTTCTGTAACATCTGGCCCTTCAGATGTTGCAGAACTACAACTCCCAGCATGCCTGGACAGTTTTGGCATACTGGGAGTTGTAGTTTTGCAACATCTGGAAGGGCACAGATTGGGAACCACTGTATTAGTGGTCTGCAAACTGTAGTCCTCCAGATGTTGCAAAACTACAACTCCAAGCATGCTGGGAGTTGTAGTTCGGCAACATCTAGCTCTAAAGATGTTGCCGAACTACTACTTCCAGCATGCCTGAGAATGTTTGGGAGTTGTAGTTTTGCAACAACAGGAGGCACACTGGTTGGGAAACATTGTCTGTTTCCTAACTCGGTGTTTCCCAACCCGTGTGCCTCCAGCTGTTGCAAAACTATAACTACCAGCATGCACTGATGGACTGTGCATGCTGGGAGTTGTAGTTTTGCAACAGCTGGAGGTCCCCCCCCCCACTGTGAATGTACAGGATACATTCATATGGGCAGGGGGCTTATCAGGCTGCAAGTTTGCGATGCAGCAAATTTTGCGCGGCAGCTCAAACTCGCTGTAATCCCCCGCCCATGTGACTGTACCCTAAAAACACTACACTACACTTACACAAAATAAAATAAAAAGTAAAAAACACTACATATACACATACCCCTACACAGCCCCCCTCCCCAATAAAAATGAAAATGTCTGGTACGCCACTGTTTCCAAAATGGAGCCTCCAGCTGTTGCAAAACAACAACTCCCAGTATTGCCGGACAGCCGTTGACTGTCCAGGCATGCTGGGAGTTTTGCAACAGCTGGAGGCACCCTGTTTGGGAATCACTGGCGTAGAATACCCCTATGTTCACCCCTATGCAAGTCCCTAATTTAGGCCTCAAATGCGCATGGCGCTCTCACTTTGGAGCCCTGTCGTATTTCAAGGCAACAGTTTAGGGCGACATATGGGGTATCGCCAAACTCGGGAGAAATTTCTTAACAAATTTTGGGGGGCTTTTTCTCCTTTCACCCCTCATGAAAAGGTGAAGTTGGGGGTCTACACCAGCATGTTAGTGTAAAAAAAAAAATTTTTTACACTAACATGCTGGTGTTGCCCCATACTTTTCATTTTGACAAGAGGTAAAAGGGAAAAACGCCCCCCAAAATTTGTAATGCAATTTCTCCCGACTACGGAGATACCCCATATGTGGGCGCAAAGTGCTCTGGGGGCGCACAACAAGGCCCAGAAGAGAGAGTGCACCATGTACATTTGAGGTGATTTGCACAGGGGTGGCTGATTGTTACAGCGGTTTTGACAAACGCAAAAAAAAAAAAAAAACTCACATGTGACCCCATTTCGGAAACTACACCCCTCACGGAATGTAATGAGGGGTGCAGTGAGAATTTACCCCCCACTGGTGTCTGACAGATCTTTGGAACAGTGGGCTGCGCAAATTAAAAATTTTGTACAGCCCACTGTTCCAAAGATCTGACAGACACCAGTGGGGGGTAAATGCTCACTGTACCCCTTGTTAAATTCCTCAAGGGGTTTAGTTTCCAAAATGGTATGCCATGTGGGGGTTATTTTGCTGTCCTGGCACCATAGGGGCTTCCTAAATGCGACATGCCCCCCGAGCAAAATTTGCTCTCAAAAAGCCAAATATGACTCCCTCTCTTCTGAGCATTGTAATTTGCCCGTAGTGCGCTTCAGGTCAATTTATGGGGTACCTTCATACTCATAAGAGATGGGGTTACAAATTTTGGGGGGTATTTTTTGCTATTAACCCTTGCAAAAATGTGAAATTTGGGGGGGAAACACACATTTTAGTGAAATTTTTTATTTTTATTTTACGTATGCAAAAGTCGTGAAACCCCTGTGGGGTATTAAGGCTCACTTTATTTCTTGTTACATACCTCAAGGGGTCTAGTTTCCAAAATGGTATGCCATGTGGGTATTTTTTGCTGTCCTGGCACCATAGGGGCTTCCTAAATGCGACATGCCCCCGAGCAAAATTTGCTCTCAAAAAGCCAAATATGACTCCTTCTCTTCTGAGCATTGTAGTTCGCCCGTAGTACACTTCAGGTCAACTTATGGGGTACCTCCATACTCAGAAGAGATGGGGTTACAAATTTTGGGGGGTATTTTCTGCTATTAACCCTTGCATACATGTGAAATTTGGGTGGAAACACACATTTTAGTGACATTTTTAAAACATTTTTTTTACATATGCAAAAGTCGTGAAACACCTGTGGGGTATTAAGGCTCACTTTATTCCTTGTTACGTTCCTCAAGGGGTCTTGTTTCCAAAATGGTATGCCATGTGGGTATTTTTTCCTGTTCTGGCACCATAGGGGCTTCCTAAATGCAACATGCCCCCCAAAAACCATTTTAGAAAAACGTACTCTCCAAAATCCCCTTGTCGCTCCTTCGCTTCTGAGCCCTCTACTGCGCCCGCCGAACACTTTACATAGACATATGAGGTATGTGCTTACTCAAGAGAAATTGGGCTACAAATATAAGTATACATTTTCTCCTTTTACCCCTTGTAAAAATTCAAAAATTGGGTCTACAAGAACATGCAAGTGTAAAAAATGAAGATTGTGAATTTTCTCCTTCACTTTGCTGCTATTCCTGTGAAACACCTAAAGGGTTAAAACGCTGACTGAATGTCATTTTGAATACTTTGGGGGGTGCAGTTTTTATAATGGGGTCATTTATGGGGTATTTCTAATATGAAGACCCTTCAAATCCATTTCAAACCTGAACTGGTCCCTGAAAAATTGTGATTTTGGAAATTTTGTGAAAAATTGGAAAATTGCTGCTGAACTTTGAAGCCCTCTGGTGTCTTCCAAAAGTAAAAAATCGTAAATTTTATGATGCAAACATAAAGTGGACATATTGTATATGTGAATAAAAAAAAAAATTATTTGGAATATCCATTTTCCTTACAAGCAGAAAGCTTCAAAGTTAGAAAAATGCTAAATTTTCAATTTTTTCATCAAATTTTGGAATTTTTCACTAAGAAACGATGCAAGTATCGACAAAATTTTACCAATAACATAAAGTAGAATATGTCACGAAAAAACAATCTTGGAATCAGAATGATAGGTATAAGCGTCTTAGAGTTATTTATGCTTAAAGTGACAGTGGTCAGATGTTCAAAAAACGCTCTGGTCCTAAGGTGTAAAATGGCCTGGTCCTTAAGGGGTTAAAGGAGAAATGCGCCACAAAACTTAACTTCCCTTGTGCCCGGGCTGCAAAAACGAAAAAAATGAACTTTAACTCTCCTTCCTTCGTTTCCCCATTGCACAGATATCTGCGTCCCCTCTGACGCTGCTCGGCTCCCTGCTTCTTAGGCTCGGAACGTCACACTGCAGTTAGCGTATCACCGTTCGCAGCGACGTCCCATCTCGGCCAGTGATAGGCTGAGCGCAGTGTCATGTAAGGAGCTCCAGCCCCCGCCTTCTCCGCGCTGCCTCGAGCCTATACTTCATCTTCAGAGACATGAAAAGCTTCCATGGCAGCGGTACCTGTGTCCAGGGCTCTGTGAATGTGGCTTTTATCGCCTTAGTCAGGATTAGAGGGAAGAGATTCTGAAATCTCCGCCAAACATGAAGCTTTAAGCAGTTACTTATGGATTTTCCTTTGGACGTGCTTAGCCCGATATTCTAAGTATATGGTGTTAAAGGGGTACTCCAGTGCCCAGGCGTTTTGAACATTTGTCAAGAAGGCTTGGAGCCGGAGGCAGTGATCGTGATGTCATGGCCATGCCCCCTCATGACGTCACACCACACCCCCTCCATTCATGTCTATGGGAGGGGGCATGTCTGCCAACACACCCCCTCCCATAGAAATGAATGGTGGGGGCGTGGTACTACATCACGAGGGGGCGTGACCGTGACATCCTGACCACTGCCGCAGGAACCGAGCATCTGTTTAGAACACTGGGTGCTGCAGGTGATCGAGGTGGTCCCAGTAGCGGGACCCCCACGATCAGACATCTTATCCCCTATGGGTGGGGGACATTTCAGCAAATAACTATTTCTGTAATTTGCCCTTTCTGCCAGGCAGCTTGTTTGGTCCTCAGTTGGCAGTCGTTCTTAAATCACCAAGTGAAAAGAAAGGAGTCTGGTTTCCTCAATTAGAGAGCCAATCTCTTCATGGACCTGACGCTGATGCTGAAGGTGGTGTTCTTGGTCGACATTACATCTGCAATAGTTTCAGGCGTTCTCTTGCAAAGAACCCTGTCTGCGTGTGGGCCAAGACTGTCTTATCCTGCAAACTAGAAGAGACTTCCTACCAAAAGGAAACATCTACACAGAATGTAAACCAAGAGGTTTCTCTCCCTAACTTCTATGACAATCCGGAAGGTAAAGAACAATCCAGGTGGCATCAACGTGAAACGAGCGGGACTCACAATCTCTGTTTCTCCAGTTTGTTGGCCAAAACAAGGGAAAACCAACATCTTTGTTGAAGAGTACCTGTCACCAAAAAAAACTTTTTATATTTTGTTAATCAATATATTAGAAACCACTTTCTAATAACATGTGATTAACAAAAATGTATCCTTAACGTGTATACTCGAGTATAAGCCGACCCGAATATAAGCAGAGACCACTAATTTCACCCCAAAAACCCAGGAAAAGTTATCAACTCGACTATAAGCCTAGGGTGTGAAATACATCATCCAGACCCCCGTCATCATCACCCCCCCTTCATCATCAACGCCTGTCAATCCCTTCATCAGTGGTCTTCAACCTGCGGACCACCAGATGTTGCAAAACTACAACTCCCAGCATGGCTGTCCAGGCATGCTGGGTGTAGTAGTTTTGAAACCTCTGGAGGTCCACAGGTTGAAGATCACTGCGGCCTTAGTCATCATCCAGCTCCCCCTCCCCTTTTGTTTTGTACTCGCCTCCCCTCGGCATGAAGTTAGGGTGAGCTGGTCCGGGCCATCTATGCTGCAGGGACCGTCCGGTGGGGATGATTAGTCGTTGCAGGCTGTCCATTTTCACTGGGGGGGGCCTCTTCTCCGCGCTTCAGGCCCGGCCCAGGACTAGTGACGTTGCCTTGACGACGACGCACAAGGACGTTGCGCATGAACGTCCCTGTGCGTCGTTGTCAAGGCAACATCACTACTAGTCCTGGGCCGGGCCCGAAGCGCGGAGAAGAGGCCCCCCCCCCCCCGGTGAAAATGGACAGCCTGCAACGACTAATCATCCCCACCGGACGGTCCCTGCAGCATAGATGGCCCGGACCAGCTCACCCTAACTTCATGCCGAGGGGAGGAGAGTACAAAATAAAAGGGGAGGGGGGGGGGGGCTGGATGATGACGAAGGCTGCAGTGGTCTGCAACCTGCAGACCCCCAGAGGTTTCAAAACTACAACACCCAGCATGCCCGGACAGCCGATGGCTGTCCGGGCATGCTGGGAGTTGTAGTTTTGCAACATCTGGAGGTTTGTAGTTTTGCAACATCTGGAGGTCTGCAGGTTGAAGACCACTGATGGAGATTGAAAGGCGGAGAGGGGGGCGTTTTCAGCATGAAAAATTGTGCTGAAAAACTCGGCTTATACTCGCATATATATATTTATTATAGTTGTTAGCAACTATACTGCCCCCATAGAGTTGTAGACCACTCTGCTGTCCCTACAACTATATGGGGGTACAGAGGGGGCCCCTTAAAAAATAGGACTGCATCCTTGACCTGCTGACCTTCCTCATGCAGGAAATGCCGGGAGTTGTCGTTTTGAAACATCTGGAGGTCGGCAGGTTGAAGACCACTGCGGCCTTCGTCATCATCCAAACCCCCTTTAGTTTTCTACTCACCTCCCCTCGGTGGGAAGGAAGGGTGAGCTGGTCCGGGCCATCTATGCTGCAGGGACCGTCCAGTGGGGAGGGTTAGTCGTTCCATGCTGTCCATTTTCACCGGGAGGCCCTCATCTCCGCTCCGGGCCGTCCCCGGACTAGTGACGTTGCCTCAACGACGACGCACAGGGACATTCATGCATAGGGAGTCTGCTGCGCACGGACGTCCCTGTGCGTCGTCGTCAAGGCAACGTCACCAGCCGATGGCTGTCCGGGCATGCTGGGAGTTGTAGTTTTGCAACATCTGGAGGTCCGCAGGTTGAAGACCACTAAGAAGGGATTGGCAGGCGGAGAGTTCACTCGAGTATAAGCCGAGGGGGGGGCGTTTTCAGCACGAAAAATTGTGCTGAAAAACTCGGCTTATACTCGAGTATTTACGGTATAAGTATATATCTATATCTCTATCTATCTATATATATATATATTTTTTTTTTTACTTTTAAAAACTGACCACTAGGGGTCTCCCTACATGTCCCGGCTCATTGATTTGGGACTCATGCCGGCCTGGCTGCGACGAAAAGGAAAGTTCAAATCAAACTTTTTCTTTCTTTCCATGAGTCCAGAGGCAGCACAACAGTCCCACCCTAATAAAATGTATTGCTACATACTAACACACCTATTTCCTGTCTTTGTAGGCTGTCTTACCTAATTAACTAATGATTACTGATTATCAGTTGTGTTTGTCTTTTCTTCTGTCCTAGAAGGAAAAAAGGAGCTATTAACCCTTTAGTGTGCTTCCTTGGGACTTCTAGAATGAAGAAATTTTGGTAAAATTGTACAATTTTTTCCATACACAGGGCTCTATGAGGGTTCTTTTTTGCTCCATGATCTGTAGTTTTTAATGGTACCTTTTTTATTTAGATGGAACTTTAGAATCACCATTTTTTCAGATATATATGATTTGACCAAAAATCTGCATTTCTATGTTCACCGTGCAGGATCATAAACACAATATTGTAATAGTTGGAACACTTCTGTCCGCGGCAATACCAAATATGTTTCTTTTTTTTGCAAAGTGAAAAAAGAGGGGTTGATTTTATTAGGGGTGGAGCTTTTCTATAATTTTTAGAACTTTTTTTTGTATTATTTATTTTCAATTTTTTAAGCCCCCATTAGGGACTGTACACGCAACTGCATAGCATTGGTACTCTATTGATACTGATGTATCACAGGAGCGATGATCCATCGTCAAGAGACCTCAGGCTGCCTTTTTGATTCATCGGACCCCTGCAAATTCTGAGGTCTGATGATCACCAAGAGCCTACCAGCAACTGGCCGTAAACCTTTAGATGCCGTGATCGGCATTTATCACAGCATCTAAGGGTTGATGGCAGACATCAGCATGCCGGTACTTGTGGAATATAAAGTGAGCACAGCTCCGATGCTCATTTAATAGATAGTACACATGCTGTAACATACATGTACATCTCTGTGTGCTAAGTACCAGGCTGCAGCGACATAGATGTATATCACGTGTCCTCTAGGGGATAAACTTTTTTTATTTTTCCATATCTTTGGTGATTTCCCCCCCACCCCCCCTTATTTTCCATTTTGCTATCTATGTTCAAAAACAATCCAGAAATCTTGCAGTTTTCAGTTTGGCCACTAGGCCTTAAACTAAGCTGAGACTTCCTTATTTGTCAGTGATGAGAAAGAGGAGGCCGCTGGAGAGTGATCAGTGCAGAATTGAAGTGAAATGTGACACAAGCAGATATAGAAGACAATAGGAGCTCAGCCTACACCTCCCTGTGTAATAACATTTGCACTGGTCACAGAGAATGCCTACAAACCTCCCCCACACAAAAATTAGGGTCTGGAGATGTTCAGTGCGTGTATGTCCATGGGGGTTGCTGTAAAGCAACTAGGTGACACATTCACTTTAAGGACTTAAAGCTGGGAAATTTAGTTGCAGCAGCCTCTCATTGCTTTCAATGAGATTCTGTTGCACTGTGCACACAGCAAAATATCTGCGTCAGAAATATCTGCTGCGTAAATTCAAATTCCGGACTTTGGATTTTGTAGAATCTGCTCGGAAATATACTGCCATCTATGCTGCCTGCAGAATGTCCGGCCGGAAATTCCGCTGTGTGAATGGGTCTTTACAATTCTAAATTGCATGTATTTTCAGACACAGGCCGCTTTCTCAAGCCTGCACTAAGCGAATGGAAAAAATATCTGACACACTTCCTGTTAGCCCATAAAACCAATGTTTCCTTCTCGCCTTGGCATGAGTTCAAACTAGACATTTGCTTTAAATTAGTTTCTATTGTACTTTCAAAGCTTCTACATATCTATAAATGTTAGCTTGTTAGATACATGATAAAATACTCAACAAGAGTCAACAAGCTTAAACTGAATGTACCGCCTAGATTTATTTTTACCGATCAGAGCCGAATACTGAAACATGATTTTCTATACACTTCTTGTAAAAAATTTTTTTATTATTATTATTTTTTTATTATATTAGTACATTATTATGGGGTCAGCCATCTTGTGTAAGCTGTTTTTAACAGTGATACAGTTTATAGCAGGACCCTTGGGCGTAATCACAATGAACATCTCCAGACCCTATTTTTTTTTTTGTATGGGGGAGGTTTGTAAACATGCTCTGTGACCTGTGCAGGGGTCATTTTATAAAGGAGGGGGAGGTTGAGCTCCCATTGTCTTCTCTCTGCTGGTGCCACCTTTTACTGTAATGCTGTACAGAATACTTTCCAGCAGCCTCCTCTTTATCTTTGCAGAGAGGACAGGAAGTCTCAGCGTAGTCGCCAGAATAATAACTGCTAGATTTCAGGATTATTATAAACATAGATAGTAAAATGAAAAAAATCTGAAAAAACATCACCAAAGAATCTTAAAAACCTGATTATACATTCCTTTTACAGAAAAAAGTCTGTGCATATAAAAAATTTTTATATGGCTGGTGGCACTATAAAAATAAAATAGAAGCGATACATACCTCTCCTGATCCCCCACAGCTGCCGCTCAGATGGCTCCCAGTCACTGCTGCTTCCATGTTCCTGTGATGCCTTCTGCCCACACAAAATGCCTGCTCAGCAGCCAATCACTGGCCAAGTGGGAATGACACATCACAGGAACATGGAGGCTGCAGTCACAAGCGTGTGATCCCAAGCACAATAAATAATAAAAAAGCGATACTCCCCTCTTCCGATCCCCACAGATGCCATTCAGCTCCCACCTGAATGGCATCTGTGGGGATAGGAAGAGGGAAGTATCGCTTTTTTATTATTTTTACAGCGCTTCAAACCATACATTTTTTTTTTTTTTATCCCTGGACAACCATTTTAAAGCTGCTTTCACTTGTTAGCAATATCTGGTCCATCATTAAACCAGTCCCAGCATAAAAAGCAATGAGTGAGCATTCTTTAAAGGGGTTATCCAGGAAAAACCTTTTTTTATATATCTCAACTGGCTCCAGAAACAGATTTGTAAATTACTTCTATTAAAAAATCTTAATCCTTTCAGTACTTATGAGCTTCTGAAGTTAAGGTTGTTCGTTTCTGTCTAAGTGCTCTCTGATGACACGTGCCTCGGGAACCGCCCAGTTTAGAAGCAAATCCCCATAGCAAACCTCTTCTAAACTGGGCGGTTCCCAAGACACACGTCATCAGAGAGCAACCTTAACTTCAGAAGCTCATAAGTACTGAAAGGATTAACATTTTTTTAATAGAAGTAATTTACAAATCGGTTTAACTTTCTGGAACCAGTTGATATATATAAAAAAAAGTTTTTTTCTGGAATACCCCTTTAAGTTTTTATAGTTCTGACTGATTTCAGAGAGATGTTTGATGACAGCAGCTGGGCCACCGATGTAATTCTTATGAAATGTTTTAGGGTCTTGATGCGCAGCATTTGATGCTGTGTTCAGCCATTTCGTTTACAATAAAATCTGCAGCATGAAATCCTGCGCATCAAATATGCGTAGGATACTGTACGTGTAAATACACCCTTAGGGTAGGGTCACACGTGCCGTATTTTGCTGCTGCATATTTTTCTACCAATTGAAGTCAACGGGTAGCAAACTACACTGCTAATTTTGCTACCCATTGACTTCAATGGGTAGGAAAATACACAACAGCAAAAACCACAGCAAAATACGGCATGTGTGACCCTACCCTTAAAAGGAAACCAATCATCAGATTTTACCCTATATAATGCTTTGCAAAGAGTTATATAGGGTAAAAACTTTATCCTCACCATCCCCGGGGGACGCTCCTGCCCCCAGGGATGGTGAGGATATGAACTTATAAACTAGTCACCACCGCGCTAGTAAGTAGTACCCTGGGCGGGGAGCTCCTCTCACCTACACCCGTTACTCAGGCCGGCAATGACGCCCCCTCCGCTTGATTGACGGGCCGCGTCATCACTCTGCTCCGTCTGTTCAGTGAGCAGAACAATGACGCGGCCCATCAATCAAGCGGTGGGGGCGTCGCTGCTGGACAAAGAACGGGAGTAGGTGAGAGGAGCTCCCCGCCCAGGTGACTACTTACAGGCGCGATGGTGACTAGTTTACAAGTTCATATCCTCCCCATCCCTGGGGCAGGAGCGTCCCCCGGGGATGGTGATGATAAAGGTTTTACCCTATATAACGCTTTGCCAAGTGTTATATAGGGTCAAATCTGATGATCGGTTCCCTTTAAGAGGTATTCCCTATCTGGAACATTTATGGCATATCTACAGGGCGTGTTATAAATGTCTGATAGATAAGGGTCCTAAATCTGGGCCCACAACCCCTCTGGCCACCTTTTTTAAACAACCACACACGCTTTACACAAAGTTTATATAACTCCCATGGATGAACGTTGCATAAATAGCGTAGCACTACAAGCTTTGCTGTTGCCGTAACTTGAAAGTAATGGAAGCAGCATAGTCTGCGGTTTTATGCTGGTTTCACATGGGAGTTATGAAAATTGCATAATGCTCCAGATTAGGGTATTCCTCTACATGTTCCTGTGTGTATATATATATAATATATATATATAATATATATATATAATATATACACACATACATACAGTGGTCCCTCAACATACGATGGTAATCCGTTCCAAATGGACCATCGTATGTTGAGGGATCCGTGCAATGTAAAGTATAAGACAGTGGTCTATAACCTGCGGACCTCCAGATGTTGCAAAACTACAACACCCAGCATGCCGGACAGCCAACGGCTGTCCGGGCATGCTGGGAGTTGTAGTTTTGCAACATCTGAAGGTCCGCAGATTGAAGATCACTGGTAATAAAGGTTGTACTCACCTGTCCCCGCCGCTCCGGACCGTCACCGCTGCCCTGGATGTCACCCTCCATCGCTGTCGCCGCGTCACCGGGGTGTCCCCAACGCTCTGGCAAGGCCTCTGCTTCCCCGCCATCCTTGCTCTCCGTCGCTGCCATCACGTCGCTACGCACGCCGCTCCTATTGGAGGACGGGACGGCGTGCGCAGCGACGTGATGACGACGATGAAGAGCGTCGACGATGCAGGGATCCCGAAGAGGACGCGCCGGAGCCCCGAGGACAGGTAAGTGATCGTCAGGGGACCACACGGGGCACCGTAAACGGCTATCCGGTGGCAGCTGAAGCAGTCTGCGCTGCTGGATAGCCGTTTATGCGATGGCCCCGACATACAAAAGCAGCGTATGTTGATGCTGCCTCTGAGAGGCCATCGTATCTTGAAATGATCGTATGTCGGGGCCATCGTAGGTCGGGTGGGGGGGTCACTGTATATATATATATATATATATATCTATATATATATATATATATATATATATATATATATATATATATATATATATATATATGAGGTATATTATGATTTTCTTTATTTAATAAAAGAAAAGGTTTATTAGTGTCAAAAATGTTAAGATTGTTGCCCCAGCAAAATAGGTGGCAGAGACTCATACACGGTCAGGACACCCGTTTAGTTCTCTTAGAGAGCATACACATCTTTCAGTGCAGTCAGGGAATACTCCAATAAGGAATAACCCTAATGATATTTATGATCTGCTTTACACACGACATGTTGGACATAAGGGAAAGAATATTTGCAGTTTCTATTTAAAAAAAAAAGCAGACCTGGTCATGGAGAACATCATGAAGGTTCACAATGTTTGGGTGCCCCTGACATAACTTCAGAGCCGCCACTTCCCGTTGAGTGTTCACCTCCATCCTATGAAAATGGAAAAACAGGACCTACATTTTAGGACAAGATAATACAGTATGTGCAAAGAGTAAATGTTAAAGTGGTATTCCAGCCCCTAAAAATATATTCCCTATGCACAGCAGAATTCGCTTTATGAATCTTCTATGGGAGCGCCAGCAATACCTTGGTATTTCGCTCGGATATCTCTGGCCCTCCCATTGACAATGCTTGGAACGTGTGTCAGTCCACGGCTCCATGCAGTCATGCTCCATTCTGGAGATCGCTGGGGGTTCACAAGGTCAGATCCCCCGCAATTAGAAACTGTGGATAGATGATACATTTTTAGGGGTTGGAATATCCCTTTAAATATGTGTTATACATCTTGATACAACAAAATGGTCTTTAAATGGGTACTCCGTCTCTATACATCTTATCAAAGCGACCGGACCGCCTGCAATCTCCAGGCAGGCACTGAGGCGCTGTGAACATGGAAGCTTGGGGCTTCCGTGTTCCGATGTCACGCCCCCGCCATTCATGTCTATGGGAGGGGGCGTAACGGCTTGTACACCGCCGGACCCCCCGCGATCAGACATCTTATCCCCTATTCTTTGGATAGGGGGATAAGATGTCTAGAGGCAGAGAAGTCATTTAAAGGGGTACTCTGCTGTCCCAGCGGGTGGCGTGACGTCATGGTCATGCCCCCTCGTGATGTCACACCACTCCCCCTCAATGCAAGTCTATGGAAGGGGACTTGGTGTGACGGCATGAGGGGGCGTGGCCGTGACATCGCGACCCGCTCGCTCGCACCCAGCATTGTAAATGAACGCCGGGTGCTGCACAGAGATCGCGGGGGTCCCAATAAGATCAGACATCTTATCCCCTATCCTTTGGATACTGAATAAGATGTCTAGGGGCGCAGTACCCCTTTAACGCAAAAGAGTTTGCTCAGAGTAAGTGATTATTCAAAATTATTCAAATAAAACATGAAGTTGAGCTGACCTCTTACTCAGGATTTTCACAGCATACTCTTTCTTTGTCTGTCGATGTCTACATTTCCTACATACTGAAAAACTGCCTGATCCTAGTGCAGGCTCATGTATATCCATCTCGTACTGCTGGAAGAATGGCGAGTCCTAGGAATAACCAGAAGAAAGATGTACGGGAGAAAAGATTAGTACAACTGCATGTGGGATACAGAGTTTTCTGCTTAAAAAAATTTATAGTAACAAAAAATAGACTATTGCAACATCTTTTACCTTCATAGCTGCGCTCAGAGCCAGAGTAGGGCTGCCAGGTTTGTCAACAGATGGAGCCGGCATATCTGTCATGATGGCATTTACACCAAAGAGGACGGAAGGTGCCACAAAGGAATAACCCTGAATGGTAAGAAAAGGCAGCAAATATAACCAGGTGACTTTTCAAGGGATTGTATCACCTACAAGGTTCTTTTTGTAAATAAAATACATTAGTAAAAAAAAAAAGAATGTGTATACAAATCTGGTTGTAAAGTGTACATCATTCAAACGGTTTCTTTAAACATGGCTGGTTTTGCTGCATTAACCCTTTAAAGTGATGACATGGTGAGTGTGGTGGCGCTCTCACTTCTGTTTATTGAGGCCCTAAGGTCCCCTCCATGGTGAACATCTATTTCTCAAAGGTTGTTTGCCAGAAGTACACACACAGGCACTCCCTTTCCCTTACATCTCTTGCCAATCACATCTTAGCACAGCACATACTCCTTTCTGCTAGGCTATGACAATGGGCTGGTAAAAGTTCTATACTTGTAGAGTAGAAGGGGTTACTGATGCACTGGATTTACAAGGTACTAAGTGAGCAATAATGAAAGAAACAGCAGCAGCACATCAAAGAATGGGTTATACTAAGCACTGAATTAAGCTACTGAGAAGTCAATGGGAGGGGGAGGTGGGCAGAGACTACCCAGCAGCACTGTGGACATATAGCAGTAGGAACAGCTGCCCTGACCATCATTGGTGGTCAGAAATGAGAAGGCTTGTGCCTTTCAGACACATTAAAGGAGTAGTGTAGTGAAAGATAACTGATCCCCTATCCAAAGGATAAGGGGATAAAATATAGATCACAGGGGAACCGACCACTGGGACCCTTCACGATCTCCTGAACGGGGCCCTGGCAGTCTGCTGCAAGGGGACGTGCCGATCCCCGCAAGGAGCGGCGGCCGACATACCTACTCCATGTATCCCATAGAGATCCATGAAGGGGGCGTGTCGGCTGTGGCCAATTATACTTTGTAGTGAAACCTTTCATTTTTCCATAACTTATGCTCTGAAAAAAACTAAATAAATAAAAAAATAATAATTTGTGAGGTGAAATTGAAAAAAAAAAGCGCATTTGGGAGTTTTATTTTTTCCGTTAGTTATCTTGTCAAACTTACATATTATTTTAATACTTTAGGTCAGCCTGATTACACCAATAGCAAATATAAATTTTTTTTTTAATTATTATTATTATTTTTTTTTTTTATTCCTGACCCCTATAACATTTTTATTTTTCCATATACTGGGCTGTATGATGGCTAATTTTTTGAGTTGTAATCTGCTGTATGTATTGGTACCATTTTGGCATTGATCTGACTTTTTAAACACTTTTTACTTCATTTTATTCTGGGATATGATGTTATAAACATAAAAAATGCAATTCTGTCATTTGGTATTTTTTTTTTACGTTAACGCCATTGACCGTACGGGATATAAAATGTTATTTTTTAATAGTTCGGACAATTACACCATCGCCAATACCAAATATGTTTATTTTTATTATGTTTACATATATTTTATATGGAAAATGGGAAAAGGGGGGTGATATGAACTTTTAATATAGAAAAGGGTAATGGGTGTTTTTTAAAACTTTTATTAAACTTTTTTTTTTTTTTTTAAAGACACTTTATTAGGAGGAATCATTAGATTCCTCATACAGATCAATGCAGTTCTATTGAACTCCATTGATCTATGTTCATTTGGTTGAGCCTCAAATGCACATCCAAGGGGACGGCTATGAAAGCAGAGGTAAGCCCTCCGGCTACCTCCACAGCAGGGCAGCGATCCAGCCCACTAGACCACCGGGGATGGTTAACAGATCCCTTTTACTAGGTGCAGTCAACTTTTACTAGGGATCAACCGATTATCGGTTTGGCCGATATTATCGGTCGATAATCACGATTTTGGACATTATCGGTATCGGCAATTACCTTGCCGATATGCCCCGACCCCCGGCCCATTGCCTCCCCATCCTCTGGCCACATACCGCCGCCTCTGCCCCATTGCCTCCCCCCATCCTCTGCCCACATAGCGCCGCCTCTGCCCCATTGCCTCCCTCATCCTCTGCCCACATACCGCCGCCGCCCCATCGCCTCCCCCAATCCCCAGTGTTATAATTACCCGTTCCCGGGGTCCGGGATACTTCTGGCTCCTGCGCTGTTGCTGTGCGCTGCGTAATGACGAGTGACGTTCCCAACGCGTCGTCACCGTCACTGCGCACATTGACAGCACAGGATGCCAACGGAGCCAGAAGTATCGCGGAACCCAGGAACAGGTAATTATAACACTGGCGATGGGGGGAGGCGATGGGGCGGCAGCGGTATGTGGGCAGAGGATGGTGGGGGCGGCGACGGTATGTGGGCAGAGGATAGGGGGGAGGCGATGGGGCAACTTGGGTGGTTAGACTCAGGACCCCAGGACAGGCAGGGGGGAGAGAAGCGGGTGGCGGCGGCGGTCTCTGGCCTGGCAAAAGCCGCTGCAGTTCCTTGATTTAAAGCACCCGCTTTAAATCATTGATTTGCAATGGCTTCTGCCCCGCCAGGGGGGGGGGGGTGTTGAAATAGCCGATAACTTATACCGGAATATCGGTATAAGTTATCGGCTATCGGCCTGAAAGTTGACAGATTATCGGTATCGGCCCTAAAAAAAAAAATCGATATCGGTCGATCCCTAACTTTTGCAGCGGCGATCTAAAGGCTTAATAGCCGGCCCATGCAGTGCCATTAGCGGTGTCCCGCAGCTATTAAAATCAGCCGGGGGCTGCCGGGTATAGAGCTGGCTTGGGTCGGGAGCCCGCTCCATACACCCTAAGCGCCGGTGTGAGGTGTAGACTTACGTCCATGCAAGTCTGTGTCCGCTCCTGCACCTCACACCGGCATTATAAAAATAAAGAGGGAAGTTGGTCTGGCCCTGTTTGCCTGATACAGGGCTAAATGTATGAAAAATTCACCTACTCGGCGCCCGGAATGACATAGGATAGGATTTCCACATCCCTGCACATAGGCCATTAAATGGAGGGAAGTTGTTTGACACCACAGTGACCATTTACATTTTCCGTAATTTTAGGTTCTAGGTTCATGGCTACAGCTAACTTGCCTAAACTGTTATTCTGATCTAGTTACAGAGGTTTAGAGATGTGATTCACAGCCGCCACGAGGAACTCTGTGGGAGAGTTATGTGTGCATCATTTGCAAAGGTCACGTTGAGGATCCCCTAAAGCAGTGGTCTTCAACCTGCGGACCTCCAGATGTTGCAAAACTACAACTCCCAGCATGCCCGGACAGCCGATGGCTGTCCGGGCATGCTGGGAGTTGTAGTTTTGCAACATCTGGAGGTCTGCAGGTTGGAGACCACTGCCCTAAAGGATCCTGGGTTATGTCACCTTTATTGCCATCTAGCCTGTGACGATAGGGGGACAACTGCTGAGAAGTGATCTCTGCAGAACAGGATGCGTCAGCCTATTGTGAGGTTCGGTGGTCAGTGTTATACAGAAAATTTGCATAAACACCACTACATTTTTCTTAAAAATATGTTTACCATGAAAACTTGACAAGATGACTTTGCTCGATAGTCAGCAACACTAAAGTTATGTTTGAATAAGAGATTTGCTCATAAGATGTGCAGGATGTGTGATGTTCGATAAGATCTCGCGCATCATTAAAATAAGAGGGAGAGCAAGATAAGACGTCCTTTATATGAATATCATGCATGAGAAATAAATGACGAAGAGCAGAGGGAGGCAACTTGTAGACGGAGATCTGATGGTAGATCCCAGAAAGGTGCCAAGTGGATTACACATAATAAAATTAAACATTACCACCTAACCACAGGATAGGAGATAACTAGCTGATCACTAGGGGTCTGACCGATGAGACCTCCACAGATCACGATAATGGAAGTCAAGTGTTGTCTGAGTAAAAGGAGCGACAGCACGCATGCTCTACAATGCTTGGAAATATATATATATATATATATATATATATATATATATATATATATAAAAAAGAAACAAAAGGCGCACTTAAAAAGAAGTCTAATAAAGCTAATAAAAGTCCAGAAAGTGAGGGCGGAACTAGCACTCCTCTGTGCTCACTCCTGTCCTGTCAGACTGCAGAATGAAAACAAAGAGGAGGGGGGGGGGAGAGGGGTACAGTGCAGCCCGCAGTGATTGGATAAAGAGAGATCCAGCACGGCACCGCAGACTCAGGGAGGAAGTTAATGTATGGTGAGTGAGGGCAGGCTCGGTGATTGAATCAGACACACACCCTTCCTGAGCAGTGAATGTCAGAATGAGTGAGCAGCAGAAAGGAGGGATTTGTGAGACACAGATGGAGGCACCCTGGTCTAGGTTGTATGGGCACCTAAAAGGGGTACTCCGCCGGAAAACATTTATTTATTTTTTTAAATCCACTGGTGCCTGAAAGTGATATAGATTTGTAAAATACTTCTGTTTAAAAATCTTAATCCTTCCAGTACTTATCAGCTGCTGTATGCTCCAGAGGAAGTTCTTTTTGAATTTCCTTTCTGTCTGACCACAGTGCTCTCTGCTGACACCTCTGTTAAAGTCAGGAACTGTCCAGAGTAGGAGCAAATCCCCCATAGCAAACCTATCCTGCTCTGGACAGTTCCTGACATGGACAGAGGTGTCAGCAGAGAGCACTGTGGTCAGACAGAAAGGAAATTCAAAAAGAAAAAAGAGCTTCCTCTGGAGCATACAGCAGCTGATAAGTATCAGAAGGATTAAGATTTTTAAATAGAAGTAATTTACAAGTCTGTAACTTTCTGGCACCCGTTGA
>NC_079194.1:284829347-284859347 GCF_029499605.1 Hyla sarda | reverse complement strand
ACATGATCATCATGTTTGCCCAACAAATGTCTAGTGTGTATAGGGGTCTTAAATAGGTTATCTGGGATTCGAAAGACATAGTTGCTTTTTCCCAAACACAGTGACACACTTGTCCTCAGGTTGTGTGCAGTATTACAACTCAATTCCAACAATTAAATAGAATGAAGCTGCAATACCACACACAAATTAAGGACAAGAGTGGCGCTGTTTTTCAAAGAAAGCAGCTGTGTTTTTCTAATCCTGGATAACAGTTTCAGCATTTAAATACATATCCCCTATTCACAAGCTCCATGCATTGTCTATGGGTGCGAGGGGGACATCGGTAACAGGTATCTCTGGTGTTTCTATAGACAAAGTATGGAGTGTATGCCCAGTTCTGGAGATCATGGGGTCCGAGAGGCATACCCCCCAAATCAGACAATTATCCCCTATTCTGTGTATAGGGGATCAGCATTTAGGGGTCGGAATACCCAGTCAAAGTCAGTATGAGAAACTAAGCAGGTAGGTCTTACCTTGTGTAAGTGCTCAATGGCCAGAATAACCTCTCCGGAATAGAACTGTACTGCATCTTCACAGAAGTTATCTCTCTGGTAGAGGTGAGTGAACAGTTCCCCACCGCTAACGTAATCTGTTAGAATACAACAACAAAAAAAGAAAGAATATAAAACCTGAAGATATATGCAATAAGAGAGCTGTGTGTATTACCCCCGTACTGTGACATCACTGTGTGTATTACCCCCGTACTGTGACATCACTGTGTGTATTACCCCTGTACTGTGACATCACTGTGTGTATTATCCCTGTACTGTGACATCACTGTGTATTATCCCTGTACTGTGACATCACTGTGTATTATCCTGTACTGTGACATCACTGTGTATTATCCCTGTACTGTGACATCACTGTGTGTATTACCCCTGTACTGTGACATCACTGTGTATTATCCCTGTACTGTGACATCACTGTGTGTATTATCCCTGTACTGTGACATCACTGTGTGTATTACCCCCGTACTGTGACATCACTGTGTGTATTACCCCCGTACTGTGACATCACTGTGTGTATTACCCCCGTACTGTGACATCACTGTGTGTATTACCCCCGTACTGTGACATCACTGTGTGTATTACCCCTGTACTGTGACATCACTGTGTGTATTACCCCTGTACTGTGACATCACTGTGTATTATCCCTGTACTGTGACATCACTGTGTGTATTATCTCTGTACTGTGACATCACTGTGTATTATCCCTGTACTGTGACATCACTGTGTGTATTATCCCTGTACTGTGACATCACTGTGTGAATTATCTCTGTACTGTGACATCACTGTGTGAATTATCTCTGTACTGTGACATCACTGTGTGTATTATCCCTGTACTGTGACATCACTGTGTGTATTATCCCTGTACTGTGACATCACTGTATATTATCCCTGTACTGTGACATCACTGTGTATTATCCCTGTACTGTGACATCACTGTATATTATCCCTGTACTATAACATCACTGTGCGTATTACCCCTGTACTGTGACATCACTGTGTGTATTACCCCTGTACTGTAACATCACTGTGTGTATTACCCCTGTACTGTGACATCACTGTGTGTATTACCCCTGTACTGTGACATCACTGTGTATTACCCCTGTACTGTGACATCACTGTGTATTACCCCTGTACTGTGACATCACTGTGTGTATTACCCCTGTACTGTGACATCACTGTGTGTACTACCCCTGTACTGTGACATCACTGTGTGTACTATCCCCGTACTGTGACATCACTGTGTGTACTATCCCCGTACTGTGACATCACTGTGTATATTATGCCCGTACTGTGACATCACTGTGTGTATTACCCCTGTACTGTAACATCACTGTGCGTATTACCCCTGTACTGTGACATCACTGTGTGTATTACCCCTGTACTGTAACATCACTGTGTGTATTACCCCTGTACTGTGACATCACTGTGTGTATTACCCCTGTACTGTGACATCACTGTGTATTACCCCTGTACTGTGACATCACTGTGTATTACCCCTGTACTGTGACATCACTGTGTGTATTACCCCTGTACTGTGACATCACTGTGTGTACTACCCCTGTACTGTGACATCACTGTGTGTACTATCCCCGTACTGTGACATCACTGTGTATATTATGCCCGTACTGTGACATCACTGTGTATATTATCTCTGTACTGTGACATCACTGTGTATATTATCCCTGTACTGTGACATCGCTGTGTATTACCCCTCTACTGTGACATCACTGTGTATTATCTCTGTACTGTGACATCACTGTGTGTACTACCCCTGCACTGTGACATCACTGTGTATTATCTCTGTACTGTGACATCACTGTGTGTATTATCTCTGTACTGTGACATCACTGTGTATTATCCCTGTACTGTGACATCTCTGTGTATTATCCCTGTACTGTGACATCACTGTGTATTATCCCTGTACTGTGACATCACTGTGTATTATCTCTGTACTGTGACATCACTGTGTGTATTATCCTGTACTGTGACATCACTGTGTGTATTACCCCTGTACTGTGACATCACTGTGTATTATCCCTGAACTGTGACATCACTGTGTGTATTATCCCTGTACTGTGACATCACTGTGTATTATCTCTGTACTGTGACATCACTGTGTGTATTATCCCTGTACTGTGACATCACTGTGTATTATCTCTGTACTGTGACATCACTGTGTGTATTATCTCTGTACTGTGACATCACTGTGTATTATCCCTGTACTGTGACATCTCTGTGTATTATCCCTGTACTGTGACATCACTGTGTATTATCCCTGTACTGTGACATCACTGTGTATTATCTCTGTACTGTGACATCACTGTGTGTATTATCCTGTACTGTGACATCACTGTGTGTATTACCCCTGTACTGTGACATCACTGTGTATTATCCCTGAACTGTGACATCACTGTGTGTATTATCCCTGTACTGTGACATCACTGTGTATTATCCCTGTACTGTGACATCACTGTGTATTATCCCTGAACTGTGACATCACTGTATGTATTATCCCTGTACTGTGACATCACTGTGTATTATCACTGTGTATTATCCCTGAACTGTGACATCACTGTATGTATTATCCCTGTACTATGACATCACTGTGTATTATCCCTGTACTGTGACATCACTGTGTATTATCACTGTGTATTATCCCTGAACTGTGACATCACTGTATGTATTACCCCTGTACTATGACATCACTGTGTATTATCTCTGTACTGTGACATCACTGTGTTTATCACTCCTGCAGTGGCACACTGTGTGCAGTATAAAACTTCTGTGATAAGTGTTCACATTCTTTCTGTGTTGTGACATCACTCTGGCCTGTCCAAGGACAACAATACGTGCAGTGCAGAAGCTTATGAATGAGAATGCCTGCCCAATGGATCCACTGAAGAGGTGCCAGTACTATAAATGACGTGTACAACTGATGTGTCCTGTTACAGATTTTGCACCAGGGCTTAGGAAGTTCAAGCTATACTTCTGAATACATAGGATAACTGGCATGCAGAAGACCTTAAGGGGGTACTCCGGAGGGAAAAAAGATAAATAATTTAGTACATATACACTGGCGCTAAGTTATACAGATTTGTAAATTACTTCTATTTAATAATTGTAAACCTTCCAGTACTTATCAACTGCTGTATGCTCCAGAGGAAGTTGTGTAGTTCTTTCCAGTCTGACCACAGTGCTCTCTGCTGACACCTATGTCCATGTCAGGAACTGTCCAAATCCCCATAGCAAACCTTCCTGCTCTGGACAGTTCCTGACAAGAACAGAGGTGTCAGTAGAGAGCCCTGTGGTCAGACTGAAAAGAACTACACAACTTCCTCTGTAGTATACAGCAGCTGATAAGTACTGGAAGGATTAATATATATGTATATATATATATATATATAAATTTTTTTTTTTTTTTTAGAAAAGTCATTTACAAATCTGTATGATTTTCTGGCACCAGATGATTTTTAAACATTTGTTTTTCACCAAAAGTATCCCATTAAGATTTTTAAATAAAAATTAATTTACCAGCTGATTTAAAAAAAAAAATAAAAAATTCCCTCAAGAGTACCCCTTTAAAGGAGTACTATGGTGTTTTTTCTTATTATAACTCTCTGTGCCCAAGCTGCAAAACGAAAACTTCAACTCACCTTCCTACGTTCCCCCGTTGCGCTGATATCGGGTGTCCCCTTCTCCGCTCTGTCTTCTTTCACTTACTGCGGGATGGCGAGTCATGCTGCGTTCACCGTATCACCGCCCGCAGCGGGACATTACTGTGGTCGGTGATACGCACAGCGCAGCATGACTCACTGTCCCGCAGAAAGCGAATGAATACAGGGGCCCTGATATCGGCGCAACAGGGGAACGTAGGAAGATGAGTTGAAGTTTTTTTTGTTTTGTTTTGCAGCTCGGGCACAGAGATTTAATTTTAAGAAAAAAACACCGTAGTACTCCTTTAACAAACCATTCAATTGTTTCCTACCAAAATTTACTAGAAAGAAAAAAAACTAAAAGAATCTAGGGAAAATTCTCTCTTGAAAAAATTTGATTTTGAGTAATTTATTTTGGGTTACATTTCGTAGCTCTACCGGCCCATATATCTTTTTCACATCTAGGTCTATGATCCCTTTTGTTAAAGTGTACCTGTCATCAACAAAAACTTTTCATATAATGTAGATAATAGACCATTATATGTATATTTGTAATATACATTTGTTAAAAAATGTGTATATTTTTTGTCCCTGCAGCTATTGTCTGTGTGTCTCTATGAGGAGTCCAAATACAGGAAGTGAGGGTGGACAAGCAGGAGAGTGTGCACTGAGGACAAGCAGGAGAGTGCGCACTGAGGACAAGCAGGAGAGTGCGCACTGAGGACAAGCAGGAGAGTGCGCACTGAGGACAAGCAGGAGAGTGCGCACTGAGGACGAGCAGGAGAGTGCGCACTGAGGACGAGCAGGAGAGTGCGCACTGAGGACGAGCAGGAGAGTGTGCACTGAGGACGAGCAGGAGAGTGTGCACTGAGGACGAGCAGGAGAGTGTGCACTGAGGACGAGCAGGAGAGTGTGCACTGAGGACAAGCAGGAGAGTGTGCACTGAGGACAAGCAGGAGAGTGTGCACTGAGGACAAGCAGGAGAGTGTGCACTGAGGACAAGCAGGAGAGTGTGCACTGAGGACAAGCAGGAAAGTGTGCACTGAGGACGAGCAGGAGAGTGTGCACTGAGGACAAGCAGGAGAGTGTGCACTAAGAAAAAGCAGGACAGTGTGCACTGAGGCTCTATAACATGCTCCTGTCTCATACATCAGGATGATTAAAGGGGTACTCCTGTGGAAATTTTTTTTTTTTTTTAAATCAACTGGTGGCAGAAAGTTAAACAGATTAGTAAATTACTTCTATAAAAAAATCGTAATCCCTCCAGTACTTATTAGCTGCTGAATACTACAGAGGAAATTTTCTTCTTTTTGGAACACAGAGCTGTCTGCTGACATCACGAGCACAGTGCTCTCTGCTGACATCTCTGTCCATTTTAAGAACTGTCCAGAGTAGGAGAAAATCCCCATAGCAAACATATGCTGCTCTGCACAGTTCCTAAAATGGACAGAGATGTCAGCAGAGAGCACTGCGCTCGTGATGTCAGCAGAGAGAACTGTGTTCCAAAAAAATAATTATTTCCTCTGTAGTATTCAGCAGCTAATAAGTACTGGAAGGATTAAGATTTTTTTTAATAGATGTAATTTACAAATCTGTTTAACTTTCTGGCACCAGTTGATTTAAAAAAAATAAAAAATAAAAATTTTCCACCAGAAATGCCCTTTAAAAAGCCAGGAGCCTGCACAGAGCCCTGCTCCTCCTACCCTCACTTCCTATATTTGGACTCCTCAGTGACACACAGACAATAGCTGCAGGGACAGCATTTTTTCACCCAAAAATATACACAATTTTTAACCAATGTATATTAAAAATATACATATAATTGTATTATCTACATTATATAAAAAGTTTTTTTTGACGACAGGTACACTTTAAGTGTTTCCCCAACAAGCGCGCCTCCAGCTGTTGCAAAACTGCAACTCCCAGCATGCCCGGACAGCCAGCGGCTGTCCGGGCATGCTGGGAGTTGCAGTTTTGCAACAGCTGGTTGGGAAAAACTGTGCTAAGTCATAGATTCTTGTTTTGCTAATTTTCCCTGTAAAGAAACAGAATGTAGCATTAGTAAACAATGGACTATAGCATTACATTTGCCTACCTAGTATGAGGTGGAGTTTGGCATCTGTCTGGAAGGCATAATGGAGGGTCACGAGGAAGGGGCTCTGTCTCACATGTTCCAGAACGGTGCGCTCCGTCCGCGTGTGTTCTGCGGTCTTCTCCTTCTGGACCAGCGCTGCTTTGCGCAGAACCTTCATGGCATAAAGACGCTTCGCATCGGAGCCAGTCACTTTGCGCACGAGGAAAACTTTCCCATATGCTGCGGAAGAACATCAGAAGAACAAGCAGTTACCGTACAAGCAGGAGACGCCGGGTGCCGTCATCTAGTGGGAATTATTTTTAGTGCTTCCAGTCGGGTCATTAAAGTAAATGGAGTCACGGCTGATCCGGCCGGGGTACGGGAGCGCCCAGTTTGCCCCTCCCCCCCGCCGGATCCGGCACCGTATGTACAAAACGTGGTGTGAATGCACCCTAAGCCAGAACAGAGGGACGCTGTGTAAGAACAGCTGCTGTTCTGGGGGACTTGAGCAGTCCGTCTGTGTTGGTATCTGAATCGCAGGATGTAATACACACTGTCTGGCCTAAGCTTCCGCAACAAACTCAGTTGTTTGCTAGGGGGACTGTCAAGAGCCAGGTTAGGCTAAGTTCACACTGCCGTTGTGTTCCAACCCAATCAGGGTTCATTTGGCTCACAAAAGGATTAAATGGGTACTCCGCTGCTCAGCGTTTGGAACTAACTGTTCCGAACGCTGGAGCCGGGAGCTCGTGATGTCATAGCCCGTCCCCTCATGACGTCACGCCCCGCCCCCTCAATGCAAGTCTATGGGAGGGGGCGTGACAGCCATCACACCCCTCCCATAGGCTTGCATAGAGGGGGTGGGGCTATAACATCACAAGCTCCCGCCGCCGGCCAAGCGTTCTGAACAGTTTGTTCCAAACACTGAGCAGCAGAGTACCCCTTTAAATTTGACAAGTCAGCGAATTTTTTGGGGTGTAAAATAAAGTTGTGGCTACATAGGGCTTTTGACCTTGAATCTATACATACCTCTCAAGTTAGTTGACCCCTTCTGCACCAAGATATCAGAGTTTAAAAAGATATGCAAATTAGGCTTCAGAGCCCACTGGGCATTCCCCTTGGCCACTGGAGCCCAGCATAGTCCAGTCCCTTCACCAGTCAGTCCGTCCCCTCTGTGTGCTGGTCACCTCCTCTATCCTTCTAATTGACAACCACTAGGCTGTACTGTAATCCCTGCCCCTCCCCCTATAATCTAGCCAATGGGAGAAATGCCTAGTGGGCTCCCAAGCCTAATTTGCATATCTATTTAAAGGGGTACTCCGGTGCTCAGCGTTTGTAACAAACTGTTCCGAACACTTGAGCCGGGAGCTTGTGATGTCATAGCCCCGCCCACTGATGACATCACACCCCACCCCCTCAATGCAAGTCTATGGGAGGGGGCGTGAGGGATGTCACGCCCCCTCCCATAGACTTGCATTGAGGGGACGGGGCGTGACATCATGATGGGGCGTGGCTATGGCGTCACGAGCTCCCGTCTCCAGCGTTCGGAACAGTTTGTTACAAACGCTGAGCCGCGGAGCACCCCTTTAAACTCTGATATCTCGGCGCTGGAAGGGTCAATTAACTAATGAGAGGTATGTACAGATTCAGGGTCAACAGCCCAATGCAGCCGCAACCTTACTTTATACCCTAAAAGGGTCCATTTTAAAGGAGTTGCCCCAGATTGCCGTTTCAGTTTTCCTGTCTCCGGTCGCAGGTAAAGGCGGGAGCAGCTCAATCAGAGAAGTGATGCAATTCGCGTTACTCCCGTTCAGTTTCCCGCTGTCCGGAAAACTGAAACAGCGATATGGCTTAACCCCTTCAAGGCGTGATATATAGGAATATCACAAGTCAGGTCTTACCTCCGGTGCCCAGAATTTTAAGCAGTTCAAAATCTTCCATTCCAACTTTGTCTTCATGTCCTGCGAGGTTCACTATAGCTGGGAATAGACAAATAAATTAATTATTCATGAAGATACATAAAGACTTCAAGTGTACAAAGAACATCCAGCTGCCCATGGGTGCTCTTACATGGGCCATTATGGTCGCAGTCTAGTAAGAGTTTTTTTTATTTATCGCTCACTGCCAGGCGGCACATTGACCTTGCTTTAAAGGGGTACTCCCGTGGAAAACTTTTTTTTTTTTTAAATCAACTGGTGCCAGAAAGTTAAACAGATTTGTAAATCACTTCTATTAAAAAAATCTTAATCCTTCCAGTACTTTTTAGGGGCTGTATACTAAAGAGAAAAAAAGAAATGCATTTTCTCTGATATCATGACCACATCTGCTGACCTCTGCTGTCCATTTTAGGAACTGTCCAGAGCAGCATATGTTTGCTATAAGGATTTTCTCCTGCTCTGGACAGTTCCTAAAATGGACACCAGTGGTCAGCAGAGAGCAGATCAGAAGAAATGCATTTCTTTTTTGGATTTCTCTTTAGTATACAGCCCCTAAAAAGTACTGGAAGGATTAAGATTTTTTTTAATAGAAGTGATTTACAAATCTGTTTAACTTTCTGGCACCAGTTGATAAAAAAAAAATAATAATAATAAAAAGTTTTCCAAGGTAGTACCCCTTTAAAAGGGAATGTTTTGCCTACATTTGTTTTTTACCGATTAGAAAAAACAAATTTTTCGTTATATGGCTCTAATCAGTTTATATTTTTAGATTGTGATTGTTTTTGCTTAATTTCTTTTTGTACATTATTATCGGGGACATCTTGCCTAAGTTGTTTTTAATAGTATTTAGATATATGTTTTACAGCAGCGGGACCCCCGTGATCAGACATCTTATAGATGATGATAGAATGTCTAGCAACAGAGAACCCCTTTAAGATGTTCCACAATTCTACTTGGATTAGGGTATGTTCACACTACGTAATTCCCGCAGAATTACGCGCTGAGAACATAAACATCAGTGTGAATGGGTTTCCGCGAGACTCGCTCACACTGTAGAATTTCAGCAGCGGACAATTTCGCCGCTAAAATTAAATTGTTCCGCGCAAAGAACATGTTCATTCTTCGCGCGGAAGTCAGCGAACACTGAATAGCCGTCAATGGTGACAGCGCAGTGCTGTGCGCTCCTACCGCCAAAGTATTTCGGCAGCGGCGGCCAGAATGGAATCTTCGCTTGCGGAATTCTGCAATCCGATTTTCCGTTCACAATTCGTAGTGTGAACATACCCTTATTCTAGGATATTCTACTACTGACAGAGGAGACCACCAGTAGAACTTCATGGTTTGGGACTGTTTTGCTGCCTCAGGACCTGGATATCTTGCGATCATGAAGGGAACAATGGCCCTGATTTACTATTGTAAACCCAACATGTTTTGTCGGGTTGTGCGCCAGAAATTCTATCTGTGCCAAAATTTGCGGCAGAATTCTGTCTCATTGTGCCAGAAATTCTGTCTGCGCCAGAAATGAAAAACCCGACCAACTCTCCATTTTACTGAGAAGACCTGAAAAAGGTTTGTCGGGAAAAATGGGGCGTGGTCACAGAAAAGGGGCGTGTCCCTGAAATTTTCACAAAAAAAACTACATATTTACTAAGGTTTCCACAGAAAATGTGGTGGATTTTAGCTGAGGAAAACCAGACAGATCAGAGCGGGTGTATATATAAAAAAAAAAAAAAAAAGGCAAATTTTGGGAAAAATGCAAAATGTAGGCAAACCTTAGTAAATACCGTGGAAAAAAAATTGTAGGGATTTAAAACCCACAAAGAAACCTACACAACACTCTTAGTAAATCAGGGCTAATTGGCCCTGATTTACTAAGAGTGTCTGGTTATTTTCTGAGTGTTATTTCTTCCCCAGACTATTTTTTTCTCACATGTATTTATCAATGTTTCGCACATGTCGGGAAAATTCTGTTGCACGATATTAAATTCTGTCGCACAGGGAAAAATAAGGCATAAAGCAAAGTAACCAGGATGTAACATTCATGGTCATTAATGGGTTAACAAACAAAAAGTATAAAAAAAAAAAAAAAAGAAAAAAAAAAAATAAGAAAAAGGAAATGAAAGCAAGGATGTAAAAAAAAAAAAAAAGAGAAATTCCGCCATTTTGGTCGGGATCCGAAGCCTCCAGCGTTGCCGGTGTCAGGTGGAAGCTGTACAGGTGGGTGCTGCAGCCGAGATCCCGGGGTTCCCCAGCAGCGGGACCCCGGCGATCTGACATCTTATCCCCTATCCTTTGGATAGGGGATAAGATGTCTAGGGGTGCGGAGTACCCCTTTAAGGCAGTCGGGTTTTCAAGTTCAGTATTTCAATATTTTTCTGGTGGGTTTTTAAATACAACTGTTGCCTTTTCAGGAAAATGTCGGGAACACGCCCCTTATTATGCAAACCACGCCCCCTTTAGTCAGGGTTAAAAAAATACTAGTAAAATGTGTCGCACAAAGTGTCGCAAAGGACGTGCGAGAATGTGTCGCACAAATTGTGTCGCATAACCCGATAAAGAGAGTCGGGATCATGTTAGTAAATGAGGGCCAATGAGTTCAAGGGTATAGGAAACATTTTTACAGGAGAAGGTAAAGGCAATGGACCATAACATAACCCCAAGATGAAGAGATGATGAGTGACGCAACATAACACAAAGGCCCAAAGCACACAAGTAAATCAACTAAGGAATGGTTGAAAACAGAAGTTTTTTTTATAGCCAGGTCAGGGTCCTAACCCTAATCTATTAAGATGCTCTTGGCTATGACTAAAGGAATTCCAGAAATACTGATGCACCGAAACACATTTCTAGATAGAAATAATTCGAAAGTCCTTCTCCAAGTTGTGCAAATCAGATCTGGGAAGTGTAAGGTGAATTGTGCAAAAGAAAGATCTACAGGTTATTATTATATTCAATGGTTTACTTTTTCTCCCTGCACTCTGGATGTTTACTTTTTAAATCAACTGGTGCCAGACAGTTAAAACAGATTCGTAAATTACTTCTATTAAAAAAACAATCTTATTCCTTCCAGTACATATTAGCTGCTGAATACTACAGGGGAAATTCTTTTCTTTTTGGAACACAGAGCTCTCTGCTGACATCACGAGCACAGTGCTCTCTGCTGACATCTCTGTCCATTTTAGGAACTGACCAGAGCAGCATATGTTTGCTATGGGGATTTTCTTAAAAATGTTCTTAAAATGGACAGAGGTGTCAGCAGAGAGCACTGTGCTCGTGATTCAGCAGAGAGCACTGTGTTCCAAAATGAAAAGAATTTACTGTGTAGTATTCAGCAGCTAATAAGTACTGGAAGGATTAAGATTTTTTTTATAGAAGTAATGTACAAATCTGTTTAACTTTCTGACACCAGTTGATTTAAAAAAATAAAAGTTTTCCTCCGGAGTACCCCTTTAATAAGGCCCCTTTCACACTACAGTTATGTTCCTGCATTCAGACGCTCGTTATTCAGAAATAACGGGTCATGATAAAATGGATAATATAACAGGATACAACGGATGATAACTGATCACCAATTTTAAGACATTCTGTCAAAATAACGGACACGTGCCATCCGTTATCACCCGTTATAGTTCATTATCTTATGTAGGGATCGACCGATTATCGGTTTGGCCGATATTATCGGCCATATATTCACGATTTTGGACATTATCGGTATCGGCAATTACCTTGCCGAAATGCCAATAATGCCCCGCCCCCCCAGAGACCACCGCCGCCCCATTGCCTCCACCATCTCTGGTTTTATAATTAACTGTTCCCGCAGCGCAAGGACGAGAGACGTCGTCAACGCGACGTCACAGTCAGTGCGCATAGTGACGGCTCAGGACGCCGCCGGAGCCAGAAGTAGCGCGGACCCCGGGAACAGGTAATTATAAAACCGGGGATGGGGGAGGCGATGGGGCAGCGGCGGCGGTGGTTGGACTAGGGAGGACCCCAAGACAGACAGGGGGAGAGAAGCGGGTGGCGGCGGTCTCTGGCCCCGAAAATGTCGCTGCAGTTCATTGATTTAAAGCACCTGCTTTAAATCATTGATCTGCAGTGGCTTCTGCGGGGCCGGAGGGGGGGGGGGGGAATAGCCGATAACTTATACCGGAATATCGGTATAAGTTATCGGCTATCGGCCTGAAAGGTCACAGATTATCGGTATCGGCCCTAAAAAAATCGATATCAGTCGATCCCTAATTTTATGTCCATTATTTTATTTCCATGTGACTTCCTGGTTGTAATGCTGTACTGAGCATGGTTACCGTATTTGAAAAACATGGTGTGAACCCAGCCTAACACAGGGCTACGGCGTGGCCTCGTGTCATAGCAGGTCGGGCCCGGCCTCTGACAACGGCCGGGACCCTAATAGCTCGCAGCACTGATCACAGTGCCGCGTGCTATTAACCTTTTAGAAGCGGCATTCAAAGTTGATCGCCGCGTCTAAAGTGAAATTAAAATAACGCTGGTTAGCTCAGGGGGATGTTCCGGATCACCGCGGCATCCCGAACAGCTGTAGGACACAAGGAGGGTCCCCTTACCTGCCTCCTGGTGTCCAATCGCCGAATGACTGCACAGTGCCTGAGATCCAGGCATGAGCAGTCAAGCGGCAGAATCATTGATCAATGGTTTCCTATGAGAAAACATTGATCAATGTAAAAGATCGGTGTGTGCAGTGTTACAGCCCCCTTTTTTTTTCCCATCCAAAAGGATAGGGGGATAAGATGTCTGATTGCGGGGGTTCAGCCACTGGGCCCCCCCACAATCTTCATACAGGCAGCCCAGCAATCTGATCATTATGATCAGAATGCCACGTCCCTTCCATTTATGTCTATGGGAGGGGGCGTGGCAGTTGTCACACCCCATCCCATAGACATGGATGGAGGGGGCGTGACATCACGGCCGCCCAAACCCAGCATTCTGAACATAAGGTTCAGAACGCCAGGTTGCCTGCACGGAGATCGTGGGGGTCCCATTGGCCGGATCCCCGAGATCAGACATCTTATCCCCTATCCTTTGGATGAAGATAAGATGTCTAGGGGCGGAGTACTCCTTTAAATAAATGACAGCATCCACCCTAACGGTATGGAAACAAATGGAAAGTAAACTCTCATTTGCATTAGGTTTGCTCTGTTAAATACGTAAATAGTATCAGGGAACAAATAAAGCTTCTGTATTTGCCGTGTGGGAATTTTCTCTGCCGCCTAGTGGGGAAAAAAGTGGCGTAGTAAAACACATCTCTATATGCATCAGACTGCTACAATAAGACACGAAGGGCACAAGATCACATAAGAAACTGCTTAAAGTGAATATATGTCATCACAAAATAACCTATTGTTTAATTCAAGTTTTTAAAGAGGTACTCCGGTGGAAAACTTTTTTTTTTTTTTTTTTTTTTAAATCACCTGGTGCAAGAAAGTTAAACAGATTTGTAAATTACTTCTATTAAAAAAAAAAAATCTTAATCCTTCCAGTACTTATTAGCAGCTGTATACTACAGAGGAAATTATTTTTTTTTTTGGGGGGGGGGGGGATTTCTTTCCTGTCTGACCACATTGCTCTCTGCTGACATCTTTGTCCATGTCAGGGACTGTCCAGGACAGGATAGGTTTGCTATGGGGATTTTTGCTTGCTCTGGACAGTCCCTGACATGGACAAAGATGTCAGCAGAGAGCAATGTGGTCAGATAGAAAAGAAATCCCAAAAGAAAAGAATTTCCTCTGTAGTATACAGCCCCTAATAAGTACTGGAAGGATTAAGATATTTTTTTAATAGAAGTAATTTACAAATCTGTTTAACTTTCTGGCACGGGCGGAGCTTACTGACGTCACCGCTGCTGTTCTCTCACAGCGAGACCCAGCAGAGAGCAGCAGCGGTTTGGAGCATGGGCGGAGCTTAGTGACGTCACCGCTGCTGCTCCCTGCTGGGTCCCGCTGTGAGAGAACAGCAGCGGTGACGTCACTAAGCTCCGCCCATGCCCCAAGCAGGGGGCCCGGAGCTAACGGAGATTACCGAAGGTCCCCGCCACAGAACGGGACAAGGTGAGTACCATTATCATCAGTGTCACCTGCACTCTGTCGGTACCGACAGGTTAGTGAAGGCGACACTGGTGACAGATTTCATTTAAGAAATAATTTTTTTTGCCAATATATATTTAAAAATAATCCTGAAATCTTGTATTTTCTATTTTGGCCACTTAGGCCCTTAAACTAAGCTGAGGCTTCCTGTTCTGTGTAGATCAGTTTTGTTCAATCAGCTCTTATGTAAAATTATTTATCTCCATGGTAACAGACTACAAAGAAACCTGGTGTAGTCTGATCCTGCAGTCACAATTCTATCCATTTGTTCTCTATTGTGCGCTAACCTTCCACATGTATACTAGTAAGGCTGGGTTCACACCAGTATTGGAGGCTCCAAATTCTATCAAAAATACTGACCAAAACAGGACGGCATGCTGAACTATACTGTCCAGTAAAATGGCTGAAAACCATAACAAAAACCATTAAAATCAACGGGGTCCATTCAGTGTAACTGGTGTCTGCTAAGCGGAACAACAAAATAAACAGTTCAGGTGTGAACCCGGCCTTAGATGTAAGGGGCAGATAGAAGGCTTTGTTTTTAGCCTCTCGCAATTAAAGGGGTACTCCACTGGCCAGCGTTCTGAACTAAATGTTCCAAACGCTGTTTTTGCACTTGCAGGGGTCGGCCACGCCCCCTCGTGACATCAAGGCCACGCCCCTCAATGCAAGTCTATGGGAGGGGGCGTGCCCCCTCCCATAGACTTGCATTGAGGGGGCGTGGCTGTTATGTCACGAGGGGGTGTGGCTGACCACACAGCTTAAAAACAGAGTTCAGAACATTTAGTTCAGAACGCTGGCCAGTGGAGTACCCCTTTAAATCCTGAATAGCATCTACAAGTAGTAGGTACAAGATAATTATGTAAATAAAAAAATCCAAAACCAGATGATCCATTGGTGGACAAGGCTCTCACACAATAATGGGCCCTTAGTAAATTAAGGTCCCTATGGAGCAGCAGATGACAGACGTAGCGTTTAAATGGGCACCGTCAAAAATCAAAAACATTTTATATATTGTACATCTTGGCAAAACATTTACCTTTCTAATATACCTCAAAAAATGTTCTCTCCTTTTATAGTAATTACGCCTTACAAAAAAAAAAAAAATAAAAGACCACTAGGGGTCGCCATACCATCCAGAACATAATCAGGTCCGGCTGCAGCATCATCTTTGTCCCAGCTGAAGTACAGGCAGGGACAAAGTCCGGGAAGTGAGGACGGGACTAGCACTCCTCTGTACTAACTACTGTCCTACAAGGCTATGTTCACACGTCCGGAATGTCCGCACGGAAAAACTTTGTGCATACATTCCGGAGACTGTGGGCATCGGCATAAATGCCGGCGCTAAGACAGGAATGCGCAGTCTCAGGTTCATTCTTTTTGCAGACACAGAAATCCGAATTACCGTGCCAGGAACATCTGGCGCAGAAATTCTGCCATGTGCACAGCGCAGCAGAATCCCACTGAATACAATACAATGGGACTCTGCTGCGCCGGAATCTCCAGCACGTGTGGCCTAAGACTACTGTTTGAGAACAGAGAGGAGGGGGTTACAGAGCAGCCTGCAGTGATTGGATGAAGAGACCCAGCACAGCACAGCAGACTCAGGGAGGAAGTGAATGCATGGTGAGTGAGGGCGGGCTCAGTACTTGTCCCAGACATGCCTCTTCCTGAGCAGTGGATGTCAGAGATAGTAAGTGGCAGAATGAACAGATTTGTGAGCCAAATACAGAAGCTAGACACATAATAAAGAAATGTAAAGAATCTGCATGACCTAGTGAGTAACATATTTATTATGTTTTTCTGTGATACGAGATGTACAGTTTAAATGTAACTATTCCTTATAGGGTGATTCACAACAAGCCTATAAGTCCATGTTGACGATCTCTCCTTCCGGAGTCTCGGCCTCCAGTATTATTTCTCAGGAACCTCAGTCCTAAACATGATTAAAGCCATGAATCCAGGATGACGTCCAGCGTCACTAGGATCTTATCTGTGAGCAATTCGGCTAATAGGAGAAAACAGGACAGGGATATCATATTCCCCACGGCTGTTCACGGCGTCGGAGCAGGGCATGAGGTGTTCACAAGCCCCTGAAGTGCTGAGTGCTGGAGCGCCTCCTCCACTGTCCCTGCTTGATTGACAGCTGGAAGCCAAGGCCTGTTTCCATATTGCACCTGGTTGTATGCACAAAGCAGGAACAAGATTTGTAAAAAGGGCTTGGCTTTCAGCTGACTGTCAATCAGGGATGGGAGAGGCAGTAAGAAGGGGTTCCAGCCCTGAGGTCTTCATAGGCTTAGGAACACCTTGTCAGTGACAGTCTGTCTTTACATTAGTGGGGGGGGGGGGGGGGGAGAGAGTGCGAGAGAGAGGGGGTGGAAGAGCGAGAGAGAGGGGGTGGAAGAGCGAGAGAGAGAGGGGGTGGAAGAGCGAGAGAGAGAGGGGGTGGAAGAGCGAGAGAGAGAGGGGGTGGAAGAGCGAGAGAGAGAGGGGGTGGAAGAGCGAGAGCGAGAGGGGGTGGAAGAGCGAGAGGGGGTGGAAGAGCGAGAGAGAGAGGGGGTGGAAGAGCGAGAGAGAGGGGGTGGAAGAGCGAGAGAGAGGGGGTGGAAGAGCGAGAGAGAGGGGGTGGAAGAGCGAGAGAGAGGGGGTGGAAGAGCGAGAGAGAGGGGGTGGAAGAGCGAGAGAGAGGGGGTGGAAGAGCGAGAGAGAGGGGGTGGAAGAGCGAGAGAGAGGGGGTGGAAGAGCGAGAGAGAGGGGGTGGAAGAGCGAGAGAGAGGGGGTGGAAGAGCGAGCGAGAGGGGGTGGAAGAGCGAGCGAGAGGGGGTGGAAGAGCGAGCGAGAGGGGGTGGAAGAGCGAGCGAGAGGGGGTGGAAAAGAGCGAGCGAGAGGGGGTGGAAGAGCGAGCGAGAGGGGGGTGGAAGAGCGAGCGAGAGGGGGGGGAGAGCGAGCGAGAGGGGGGGGGGAGAGCGCGAGAGAGAGGGGGGGAGAGAGCGAGAGGGGGGGGGAGAGCGCGAGAGAGAGGGGGGGAGAGCGCGAGAGAGGGGGGGGGGAGAGCGCGAGAGAGGGGGGGGAGAGCGCGAGAGAGGGGGGGGAGCGCGAGAGAGAGGGGGGGAGAGAGAGCGAGAGGGGGGGAGAGAGCGAGAGGGGGGAGAGAGAGCGAGAGGGGGGGGAGAGAGAGCGAGAGGGGGGGAGAGAGAGCGAGAGGGGGGGAGAGAGAGCGAGAGGGGGGGAGAGAGAGCGAGAGGGGGGGGAGAGAGAGCGAGAGGGGGGGGAGAGAGAGCGAGAGGGGGGGAGAGAGAGCGAGAGGGGGGGAGAGAGAGCGAGAGGGGGGGGGAGAGCGAGAGGGGGGGAGAGCGCGAGAGAGAGGGGGGGGAGAGAGAGCGAGAGGGGGGGAGAGAGAGCGCGAGGGGGGGGAGAGAGAGAGCGAGAGAGAGGGGGGGGGAGAGCGCGAGAGAGAGGGGGGGGAGAGCGCGAGAGAGGGGGGGGGAGAGCGCGAGAGAGGGGGGGGGGAGAGCGCGAGAGAGGGGGGGGAGAGCGCGAGAGAGGGGGGGGGAGAGCGCGAGAGAGGGGGTGGAAGAGCGAGAGAGAGGGGGTGGAAGAGCGAGCGAGAGGGGGTGGAAGAGCGAGCGAGAGGGGGTGGAAGAGCGAGCGAGAGGGGGTGGAAGAGCGAGCGAGAGGGGGTGGAAGAGCGAGCGAGAGGGGGTGGAAGAGCGAGCGAGAGGGGGTGGAAGAGCGAGCGAGAGGGGGTGGAAGAGCGAGCGAGAGGGGGGTGGAAGAGCGAGCGAGAGGGGGTGGAAGAGCGAGCGAGAGGGGGTGGAAGAGCGAGCGAGAGGGGGTGGAAGAGCGAGCGAGAGGGGGTGGAAGAGCGAGCGAGAGAGAGGGGGGGAGAGAGCGAGCGAGAGAGAGGGGGGGGAGAGAGCGAGCGAGAGAGAGGGGGGGGAGAGAGCGAGAGAGAGGGGGGGAGAGAGCGAGAGAGAGGGGGGGAGAGAGCGAGAGAGAGGGGGGTGGAAGAGCGAGAGAGAGGGGGGTGGAAGAGCGAGAGAGAGGGGGTGGAAGAGCGAGAGAGAGGGGGTGGAAGAGCGAGAGAGAGGGGGTGGAAGAGCGAGAGAGAGGGGGTGGAAGAGCGAGAGAGAGGGGGTGGAAGAGCGAGAGAGAGGGGGTGGAAGAGCGAGAGAGAGGGGGTGGAAGAGCGAGAGAGAGGGGGTGGAAGAGCGAGAGAGAGGGGGTGGAAGAGCGAGAGAGAGGGGGTGGAAGAGCGAGAGAGAGAGGGGGTGGAAGAGCGAGAGAGAGAGGGGGTGGAAGAGCGAGAGAGAGAGGGGGTGGAAGAGCGAGAGAGAGAGGGGGTGGAAGAGCGAGAGAGAGAGGGGGTGGAAGAGCGAGAGAGAGAGGGGGTGGAAGAGCGAGAGAGAGGGGGTGGAAGAGCGAGAGAGAGGGGGTGGAAGAGCGAGAGAGAGGGGGTGGAAGAGCGAGAGAGAGGGGGTGGAAGAGCGAGAGAGAGGGGGTGGAAGAGCGAGAGAGAGGGGGTGGAAGAGCGAGAGAGAGGGGGTGGAAGAGCGAGAGAGAGGGGGTGGAAGAGCGAGCGAGAGGGGGTGGAAGAGCGAGAGAGAGGGGGTGGAAGAGCGAGCGAGAGGGGGTGGAAGAGCGAGCGAGAGGGGGTGGAAGAGCGAGCGAGAGGGGGTGGAAGAGCGAGCGAGAGGGGGTGGAAGAGCGAGCGAGAGGGGGTGGAAGAGCGAGCGAGAGGGGGTGGAAGAGCGAGCGAGAGGGGGTGGAAGAGCGAGCGAGAGGGGGGGGGGGGAGAGCGCGAGAGAGGGGGGGGGAGAGCGCGAGAGAGGGGGGGGGAGAGCGCGAGAGAGGGGGGGGGAGCGCGAGAGAGAGGGGGGGAGAGAGAGCGAGAGGGGGGAGAGAGAGCGAGAGGGGGGGAGAGAGAGCGAGAGGGGGGGAGAGAGAGCGAGAGGGGGGGAGAGCGAGAGGGGGGGAGAGCGAGAGGGGGGGAGAGCGAGAGGGGGGGAGAGCGAGAGGGGGGGAGAGCGAGAGGGGGGGAGAGCGAGAGGGGGGGAGAGCGAGAGGGGGGGGAGAGCGAGAGGGGGGGAGAGCGAGAGGGGGGGAGAGCGAGAGGGGGGAGAGAGAGGGGGGAGAGAGAGAGGGGGGGAGAGAGAGCAAGAGGGGGGAGAGAGAGCGCGAGGGGGGGAGAGAGAGAGCGAGAGAGAGGGGGGGGGGAGAGCGCGAGAGAGAGGGGGGGGAGAGCGTGAGAGAGGGGGGGGGGGAGCGCGAGAGAGGGGTGGAAGAGCGAGCGAGAGGGGGTGGAAGAGCGAGCGAGAGGGGGTGGAAGAGCGAGCGAGAGGGGGTGGAAGAGCGAGCGAGAGGGGGGGGGGGAGAGCGAGCGAGAGGGGGGGGGGAGAGCGCGAGAGAGGGGGGGGGGAGAGCGCGAGAGAGGGGGGGGGGGAGCGCGAGAGAGGGGGGGGGGGGAGAGCGCGAGAGAGGGGGGGGGGAGAGCGCGAGAGAGGGGGGGAGAGCGCGAGAGAGAGGGGGGAGAGCGCGAGAGAGAGGGGGGAGAGCGCGAGAGAGAGGGGGGAGAGCGCGAGAGAGAGGGGGGGAGAGCGCGAGAGAGAGGGGGGAGAGCGCGAGAGAGAGGGGGGAGAGAGCGAGAGAGAGGGGGGAGAGAGCGAGAGAGAGGGGGGAGAGAGCGAGAGAGAGGGGGGAGAGAGCGAGAGAGAGGGGGGAGAGAGCGAGAGAGAGGGGGGAGAGCGAGAGAGAGGGGGGAGAGAGCGAGAGAGAGGGGGGGGAGAGCGAGAGAGAGGGGGGGAGAGAGCGAGAGAGAGGGGGGGAGAGAGCGAGAGAGAGGGGGGAGAGAGAGCGAGAGGGGGGGAGAGAGAGCGAGAGGGGGGGAGAGAGAGCGAGAGGGGGGGAGAGAGAGCGAGAGGGGGGGAGAGAGAGCGAGAGGGGGGGAGAGAGAGCGAGAGGGGGGGGAGAGAGAGCGAGAGGGGGGGGAGAGCGCGAGAGAGAGGGGGGGAGAGAGAGCGAGAGAGAGGGGGGGAGAGAGAGCGAGAGGGGGGGAGAGAGAGCGAGAGGGGGGGGAGAGAGAGCGCGAGAGAGGGGGGGGGAGAGCGCGAGAGAGAGGGGGGGGAGAGCGCGAGAGAGAGGGGGGGGAGAGCGCGAGAGAGGGGGGGGGAGAGCGCGAGAGAGGGGGGAGAGCGCGAGAGAGGGGGAGAGCGCGAGAGAGGGGGAGAGAGCGAGAGGGGGGGAGAGAGCGAGAGGGGAGAGAGCGAGAGGGGGAGAGCGAGAGAGAGGGGGGAGAGAGCGAGAGAGAGGGGGGGGAGAGAGCGAGAGAGAGGGGGGGAGAGAGCGAGAGAGAGGGGGGGAGAGAGCGAGAGAGAGGGGGGGAGAGAGCGAGAGAGAGGGGGGGAGAGAGCGAGAGAGAGGGGGGGGAGAGCGAGAGAGAGGGGGGGAGAGAGCGAGAGAGAGGGGGGGAGAGAGCGAGAGAGAGGGGGGGAGAGCGCGAGAGAGAGGGGGGGAGAGAGCGAGAGAGAGGGGGGGAGAGAGCGAGAGAGAGGGGGGGAGAGAGCGAGAGAGAGGGGGGGGAGCGCGAGAGAGAGGGGGGGGAGAGAGCGAGAGGGGGGGAGAGAGAGCGAGAGGGGGGGAGAGAGAGCGAGAGGGGGGGGAGAGAGAGCGAGAGGGGGGGAGAGAGAGCGAGAGGGGGGGAGAGAGAGCGAGAGGGGGGGAGAGCGAGAGGGGGGGGAGAGCGAGAGGGGGGGAGAGCGCGAGAGAGAGGGGGGGGAGAGAGAGCAAGAGGGGGGAGAGAGAGCAAGAGGGGGGGGAGAGAGAGAGCGAAAGAGAGGGGGGGGGAGAGCGCGAGAGAGAGGGGGGGGAGAGCGCGAGAGAGGGGGGGGGGAGCGCGAGAGAGGGGGGGGAGAGCGCGAGAGAGGGGGGGGAGAGCGCGAGAGAGGGGGGGGAGAGCGCGAGAGAGGGGTGGAAGAGCGAGCGAGAGGGGGTGGAAGAGCGAGCGAGAGGGGGTGGAAGAGCGAGCGAGAGGGGGTGGAAGAGCGAGAGAGGGGGGGGAGAGCGCGAGAGAGGGGGGGGGAGAGCGCGAGAGAGGGGGGGGGGAGAGCGCAAGAGAGAGGGGGGAGAGCGCGAGAGAGAGGGGGGGAGAGCGCGAGAGAGAGAGGGGGGAGAGCGCGAGAGAGAGGGGGGGAGAGCGAGAGAGAGAGGGGGGAGAGCGAGAGAGAGGGGGGAGAGAGCGAGAGAGAGGGGGGAGAGAGCGAGAGAGAGGGGGGAGAGAGCGAGAGAGAGGGGGGGAGAGAGCGAGAGAGAGGGGGGAGAGAGCGAGAGAGAGGGGGGGAGAGAGAGCGAGAGGGGGGGAGAGAGAGCGAGAGGGGGGGAGAGAGAGCGAGAGGGGGGGGAGAGCGCGAGAGAGAGGGGGGGGAGAGAGAGCGAGAGGGGGGGAGAGAGAGCGAGAGGGGGGGGAGAGAGAGCGAGAGGGGGGGAGAGAGAGAGCGCGAGAGAGGGGGGGAGAGCGCGAGAGAGAGGGGGGGGAGAGCGCGAGAGAGAGGGGGGGAGAGCGCGAGAGAGGGGGGGGAGAGCGCGAGAGAGGGGGGGGAGAGCGCGAGAGAGGGGGAGAGAGCGAGAGGGGGGGAGAGAGCGAGAGGGGAGAGAGCGAGAGGGGGGAGAGCGAGAGAGAGGGGGGAGAGAGCGAGAGAGAGGGGGGGGAGAGAGCGAGAGAGATGGGGGGAGAGAGCGAGAGAGAGGGGGGGAGAGAGCGAGAGAGAGGGGGGGAGAGAGCGAGAGAGAGGGGGGGAGAGAGCGAGAGAGAGGGGGGGGAGAGAGCGAGAGAGAGGGGGGGGAGAGAGCGAGAGAGAGGGGGGGAGAGAGCGAGAGAGAGGGGGGAGAGAGCGAGAGAGAGGGGGGAAGAGAGCGAGAGAGAGGGGGGAAGAGAGTGAGAGAGAGGGGGGAGAGAGCGAGAGAGAGGGGGGGGGAGAGCGAGAGGGGGGGAGACAGCGAGAGGGGGGGAAAGAGCGAAAACAGGGGGTGCACCCTTGTTTAGTATATCAATCGGTGTAACCATCCACCACACCACCGTGATATACCGACCCTATAGGTTTGTCCTACTGATGGGCACAACTCTAAGGCAGGTGACCAATGGTAAAGGATATTCTGAGTTGCGGCACTCCGACCTGACCACACTCCTCCTCGGAGCAGATCGACAGTATAGGAGTATGCGAAAAACTGAGGTCTAGGAGCCGCTGCTCTGTGTAGACACAATTAAGACCATAGGCCAGGCACAGGACAACAAATATTTTTTAAAGATTCGTCCAACGCATTTCGGCACTTTACCAATGCCTTCTTCAGGTCCACCAGCTTTGCTGGTTAGAGAGTCCTGTTCTGAGCCGCCGAGAGATTCTGTGCAGTCTTTAACCTCTAGGAGACACGTAATGTACATGAGTCTGTGCTTTCTAAAAGGGGTATTCCGGCTTTATACATCTTATACCCTATCCAAAGGATGTATGATCACTGGGGTCCCGCCGCTGGGACTCCTGCAATCTCAGTGCAGCCCCCAGAATTCTGTGCCGAGCGCTTCCTCCGAGTCGTGACGTCACGGCCACACACCCACTGGAAGGGTAAAGATTTTATAATAGAAGTAATTTACAAATCTACACTAAAGATGCAGAAAATGCGGAGCACTCACCCAAGCTTCTACTGCAGTGGTAGTTTATTACAAACATGAGGGTACACGGATCAGGGGGCTGTGCTGGAGGACGCGGGGGTATAGTCTCGGTGACGGACCGTTGCGCGCTTCTGCGCTTCGTCAGACCGGGACACTCCTGCATCTTTAGTGTTGAATTGTGAATAACCTTATGTTCAGCGAGTTAGCACCGCATACAGAGCTCACACAGCAGTTAAAGGGGCCGTACACTATTATTATCCTGATACCAAGCCGTCATTTCAAGTGGTGCCGAGTAATCTCTAATAGACTGTAATTTACAAATATGTTTAACTTTCTGGCACCAGTTGATTTCCACCAGAGTACCCCTTTAAGGTATTCTTGTAAAGAACGATTGGTCCTGCAAAAAACAAGCTCTGATATGGGTCTGTGAATGGAAAAATAAAAGGAGGTATGGATCTTAAAAGGCGAGGAGGAAAAAAACAAAACACAAATATAAATTGGCGCGGTCCTGAAGGCCAAAACCAGCTGCGTCCTTAAGGAGTTAAAGGCTGTGTCCACCTTCACAAATTATTTTTTGTTTGTTTGTTTTGATGCATCTAAAAAATGAGAAATGAAACCACTTTGCAAGCGGTCTTCCTTAAAGGGGTTTTCCAGGACTTTTCTAAAAAACCTTCAGGAACCAGCTGGAACCAGTTTAAAAAAAATAAATAAATAAAAAAAAACGACAATAGGGAGATGTATCAAAACCTGTGTAGAGGAAGTGTGGCGCGGTTGCCCATAGCAACCAATCAGCTCGTTTCTTTCATTTTTAAAGAGGCCTGTGAAAAATGAAAGTAGCAATCTGATTGGTTGCTATGGGCAACTGCACCACTCTTCCTCTACACAGGTTTTGATAAATCTCCCCTGTAAGGTGCCACGAAGGAGTTGTTGGAATCTAATGAAGCTTTTTTTGTGTAAATGTAATTATATATATGGGATTACAATATTAGGCCTCGTTCACATGCAGGAATTTACGCACGGAATCCAGTAAAAAAAAATAAAAAAAAATTAAAATAATAATAATTCTGCTTGTAGATTCCCTTGCAGCAGAGTCCCATTGTTTTCTATGGAGATGGTGCATTTTTAAGTGTAGGTACGTGGAGGTATACCGGATCCATATGGATTATGTGGTACACTTGCCTACAGATACTGCAGCCGGTAGATCGGTGTTTTCCAAACAGCGTGCCTTCAGCTGTTGCAAAACTACAACTTCCAGCATGCCCGGACAGCCTGTACATACATACACCTACACACACACACACACACATACAGTATGTACATACACCCACACACACACACACACACACACACACACACACATACAGTATGTACATACACCTACACACACACACACACAGTATGTACATACACCTACACACATACATACATTATGTACAGCTACACACATACATACATTATGTACAGCTACACACATACACCTACACACACAGTATGTACACACACCTACATACATACAGTATGTACATACATACAGCTACACACACATACAGTATGTACATACAGCTACACACATACATACAGTATGTACATACATACAGTATGTACATACATACAGTATGTACATACATACAGCTTGTACATACATACAGCTACACACATACATACAGCATGTACATACATACAGCTACACACACACACACACACAGCATGTACATACATACAGCTACACCTACACACACACACAGCATGTACATACATACACCTACACACACACACAGCATGTACATACATACACCTACACACACACACAGCATGTACATACATACACCTACACACACACACAGCATGTACATACATACACCTACACACACACACAGCATGTACATACATACACCTACACACACACAGCATGTACATACATACACCTACACACACACAGCATGTACATACATACACCTACACACACACAGCATGTACATACATACACCTACACACACACAGCATGTACATACATACACCTACACACACACATACAGCATGTACATACATACACCTACACACACACATACAGCATGTACGTACATACACCTACACACACACATACAGTATGTACATACACCTACACACACACACATACAGTATGTACGTACATACACCTACACACACACACATACAGTATGTACGTACATACACCTACACACACACATACAGCATGTACGTACATACACCTACACACACACACACAGCATGTACATACATACACCTACACACACACAGCATGTACATACATACACCTACACACACACAGCATGTACATACATACACCTACACACACACACATACAGCATGTACGTACATACACCTACACACACACATACAGTATGTACATACACCTACACACACATACAGTATGTACATACACCTACACACACATACAGTATGTACATACACCTACACACACACATACAGTATGTACGTACATACACCTACACACACACATACAGTATGTACGTACATACACCTACACACACACATACAGTATGTACGTACATACACCTACACACACACATACAGTATGTACGTACATACACCTACACACACACATACAGTATGTACATACACCTACACACACACATACAGTATGTACATACACCTACACACACACACATACAGTATGTACATACACCTACACACACACACATACAGTATGTACATACACCTACACACACATACAGTATGTACATACACCTACACACACAGTATGTACATGCACCTACACACACACACAGTATGTACATACATACACCTACACACATACATACAGTATGTACATACATACACCTACACACATACATACAGTATGTACATACATACACCTACACACACATACAGTATGTACATACATACAGCTACACACATACAGTATGTACATACATACAGCTACACACATACAGTATGTACATACATACACATACATACAGTATGTACATACATACACCTACACACACATACAGCATGTACGTACGTACATACACCTACACACACACATACAGTATGTACATACATACACCTACACACACACATACAGTATGTACATACATACACCTACACACACACACATACAGTATGTACATACATACATACACCTACACACACACATACAGTATGTACATACATACATACACCTACACACACACATACAGTATGTACATACATACACCTACACACACACATACAGTATGTACATACACCTACACACACACATACAGTATGTACATACACCTACACACACACACATACAGTATGTACATACACCTACACACACACACATACAGTATGTACATACACCTACACACACACATACAGTATGTACATACACCTACACACACACATACAGTATGTACATACACCTACACACACATACAGCATGTACGTACGTACATACACCTACACACACACATACAGTATGTACGTACGTACATACACCTACACACACACATACAGTATGTACATACATACACCTACACACACACATACAGTATGTACATACATACACCTACACACACACATACAGTATGTACATACATACACCTACACACACACATACAGTATGTACATACATACACCTACACACACACATACAGTATGTACATACATACACCTACACACACACATACAGTATGTACATACATACACCTACACACACACATACAGTATGTACATACACCTACACACACACATACAGTATGTACATACACCTACACACACACACATACAGTATGTACATACACCTACACACACACATACAGTATGTACATACACCTACACACATACAGTATGTACATACACCTACACACACACACATACAGTATGTACATACACCTACACACACACATACAGTATGTACATACACCTACACACACACATACAGTATGTACATACACCTACACACACACATACAGTATGTACATACACCTACACACACACATACAGTATGTACATACACCTACACACACACATACAGTATGTACATACACCTACACACACACATACAGTATGTACATACACCTACACACACACACATACAGTATGTACATACACCTACACACACACATACAGTATGTACATACACCTACACACACACATACAGTATGTACATACACCTACACACACACATACAGTATGTACATACACCTACACACACACATACAGTATGTACATACACCTACACACACACATACAGTATGTACATACACCTACACACACACATACAGTATGTACATACACCTACACACACACACACAGTATGTACATACACCTACACACACACACACACACACAGTATGTACATACACCTACACACACAGTATGTACATACACCTACACACACAGTATGTACATACACCTACACACACAGTATGTACATACACCTACACACACAGTATGTACATACACCTACACACACAGTATGTACATACACCTACACACACAGTATGTACATACACCTACACACACAGTATGTACATACACCTACACACACAGTATGTACATACACCTACACACACAGTATGTACATACACCTACACACACAGTATGTACATACACCTACACACACAGTATGTACCTACACACACACAGTATGTACATACATACAGTATGTACATACATACATCTACACACACACATACAGTATGTACATACACATACATACACCTACACACACATACAGTATGTACATACACCTACACATACATACAGCTACATACATACAGTATGTACATACATACAACTACACACCTACATACAGTATGTACATATACATATACCTACATACAGTATGTACATACATACAGCTACACACCTACATACAGCCTGTACATACATACACCTACACACATATACAGTCATGTCCATAAATGTTGGCACCCCTGAATTTTTCTCAGAGTATTTCTCACAGAAAAGGATTGCAGTAACACATGTTTTGCTATACACATGTTTATTCCCTTTGTGTGTATTGGAACTAAACCAAAAAGGGAGGAAAAAAAGCAAATTGGACATAATGTCACCAAACTCCAAAAATGGTCTGGACAAAATTATTGGCACCCGTTCAAAATTGTGTAAAAATAAGATTGTTTCAAACACATGATGCTCCTTTAAACTCACCTGGGGCAAGTAACAGGTGTGGGAAATATAAAAATCACACCTGAAAACAGATAAAAAGGAGAGAAGTTCACTTAGTCTTTGCATTGTGTGCCTGTGTGTGTCACACTAAGCATGGACAACAGAAAGAGAAGAAGAGAAGTGTCTGAGAACCAAAATTGTGGAAAAATATCAACAATCTCAAGGTTACAAGTCCATCTCCAGAGATCTAGATTTGCCTTTGTCCACAGTGCGCAACATTATCAAGAAGTTTGCAACCCATGGTACTGTAGCTAATCTCCCTGGGCGTGGACAGAAGAGGAAAATTGATGAAAGGTGTCAACGCCGGATAGTCCGGATGGTGGATAAGCAGCCCCAAACAAGTTCCAAAGATATTCAAGCTGTCCTGCAGGCTCAGGGAGCATCAGTGTCAGCGCGAACTATCCATCCACATTTAAATGAAGTGAAACACTATGGAGGAGACCCAGGAGGACCCCACTATGGAGGAGACCCAGGAGGACCCCACTATGGAGGAGACCCAGGAGGACCCCACTATGGAGGAGACCCAGGAGGACCCCACTATGGAGGAGACCCAGGAGGACCCCACTGCTGACACAGAGACATAAAAAAGAAAGACTACATTTTGCCAAAATTAACTTGAGTAAGCCAAAATCCTTCTGGGAAAACGTCTTGTGGACAGATGAGACCAAGATAGAGCTTTTTGGTAAAGCACATTATTCTACTGTTTACCGAAAACAGAATGAGGCCTACAAAGAAAAGAACACAGAACCTACAGTGAAATATGGTGGAGGTCAATGATGTTTTGGGGTTGCTTTGCTGCCTCTGGCACTGGGGAAATCTGAGGATTACCAACGGATTTTGGGTCGCACTGTACAGCCAGTGTCAGAAAGCTGGGTTTGCGTCCGAGATCTTGGGTCTTGGGTCTTCCAGCAGGACAATGACCCCAAACATACGTCAAAAAGCCCCCAGAAATGGATGACAACAAAGCGCTGGAGAGTTCTGAAGTGGCAGCAATGAGTCCAGATCTAAATCCCATTGATCACCTGTGGAGAGATCTTAAAATTGCTGTTGGGTAAAGGCGACTTCCAATAAGAGACCTGGAGCAGTTTGCAAAGGAAGAGTGGTCCAACATTCCGGCTGAGAGGTGTAAGAAGCTTATTGATGGTTATAGGAAGCCACTGATTTCAGTTATTTTTTTCCAAAGGGTGTGCAACCAAATATTAAGTTAAGGGGCCAATAATTGTGTCCAGCCAATTTTTGGAGTTTGATGACATTGGCCCTCATTTACTATTCTAAACCCGACTTCTTTTGTCGGGTTTTTTTGGCGCCAGTCTGCGACACGATGCAACATTTTTTTCCGACGGACCCGATGTGGATTCTCCCAAACCCGAAAAAAGGGGCGTAACCCGACATTTTTGAGCTTTCCCACGTATTTGTAAAGGTTTCCAACCCGAATTTGTTGAATTTTTGTGGATTTTTTCCCCACAACTTAGAGGAGTTGGAAACCAAAACCTACAAAACCCACGTGCGACAAACAGGATGCGACATAATAATAAATACCAGGGGAAAAAAGCAGTCGGGTAAGAAAGCAACATAGACTTACAACCCGATTTTCTTAGTAAATGAGGGCCATTATGTCCAATTTGCTTTTTTCCTCCCTTTTTTGGTTTAGTTCCAAAACACACAAAGGGAATAAACATGTGTATAGCAAAACATGTGTTACTGCAATCCTTTTCTGTGAGAAAGACTTCATCTTCTAGAAAAAAATTTAGGGCCATGACTGTATATACACACACATACTTTACATACATACACCTACACACATGTACCTGCAAACACATTGCCATATACTGTAC